>NC_060271.1:3255476-3312343 GCF_021613505.1 Equus quagga | reverse complement strand
CTGCATGGCGCTGGCTGCGGCGCGAGCCTCCCGCCCCGCGACGGCGCCCCGCACACCCGGGCGCCCGCGTCGCCTCCCGGCCGGCGCTGCTCGGGACGGTGGCGGGCGGCCCGGCCCGCGCGCGGCGGCGAGTGCAGCCCCGCCGCCCGCTTCCGACCGCAGGCGGGGGCGTCTGCTCCCCGGGTGCTCCGCGCTTTCCTCTCAACCCAGATCGTTCGAAAGTCCACGGGGGGAGAGAGCCAGGTCCCGAGCAGAAGCTTCGCCGAGCGGGGGCGGCGGGGGGGCGGCTGCGCGGCCACCTCCTCGGCGGCCGGCCCCTTAATGAATGGGAGCCCGGGAGCCCGGCCGCTGCGGAGCCTGCCCCGCGCCGACTTCTCCTCCTGCCGCCGCGGCTGCTGCTGTGATCGCCGGGGTTTGTTTTCTGCGCTTCTATTTCACGAGGTCCTTTAAAACAGAGAGAGAGGGAGAGGGAAAGAGAGGGACCTCCTCACTTGGCTCTGGAGGGACTCCGAAAGCACAGCCCCTTCCTGAAGTTGCCTGAAACGTAGGATTAATTAAGGCCACATTTTCCCCCACCCCCTTCCAAAAAAAAAAAAAAAAAATCCTAAAAGGAAAAGTTACTCTCAAACCAGAGAGGCCGGGAGCCCCTAGCGTTCAGAAACACCAAATTGTCACAAAAGGAAAAAATATATAAAGGAAAAGAAACAATTTCTTGCCGGCCTTGGGTCAGGCAAAAGTTGAGTCTGTACAGCTAAAATGGGTTTCTCCTCCCTTCCAGATTTGGGGCCTTTAAGTCTTTATTTTGATTTGAATTGTATTATCCTGAAAATACTCAAGGAAAATTGCCTTCGGTTTGCTTAAGATCTTAACAGACAGGGCTGGCTGCTAGATTCTGAGGATGCGAACGTGAAAAAGACTCCACGACTCTGGAGCTAGACCTCGTGCCTTTGAATCCTGGATGTGGCTCTGTGCCTCAGTTTCCCCATATGTAAACTGGAGATAATAAATTTCTCCCAAATAGAGTAACTGTGAAGATTTAGCTAGTTGATGTATAAGCGCCTAGAACAGTGCCAGGTACACAGGAAGCGTCATGTAAGGGTCAGCCGTTACCTTTCCTCCTGTTTTCGGGGTGAAGGCGTCTCAAGCCCTCCGAGCGCCTGCCGTTCGGCTGGCCTCGAGCCAGCACCTCGGCTGTGGGGAGCTCTGGGGCCGCGGAGCCTCTCTGGAGGTGTCACATCTGTAGCTTGAGCTTCAGGGCAATCTAACACTGTGCCTTAGAGGCTGTCATATTATTTTTAATTGTTTGATGTGAGTTAATCTTTCTTCCAGATAGAATATAAACATTTCCAGGGTAAGCGCCTTCCCTGGTATCTGTGGCAGTGTCTAGCAGAGAGTGGAGCACGCGTGGACAATAAATGGACATTTCTTCCAAACGTCTGTCTGTACATCCAGAAATAGAAATAGTTGTGGCTTTGTGATACTTTTTGTTGATTATGTCTTTTTTTTGACACTGACTTGTCATGGGGGTCAGTAACCCTATATCCAACCACCGTCAGCCACTCGCCCTTTCTGGAACAGTCCTTTCACACTCCAGACCCCTGCCCTCCTACTCCCTCTGCCTGTAAGGCACATCCACCCCTTCTCTAGTTAACAGAAGGCTTCTTTTGCTTTAGGGTGCTCTGAAATCTCACCTTCCATCTGAGCCCTTTCTCGACTCCCAGGCAGAATTAACTTC
The DNA here is from genome assembly GCF_021613505.1 of Equus quagga. Classification (NCBI taxonomy): domain Eukaryota; kingdom Metazoa; phylum Chordata; class Mammalia; order Perissodactyla; family Equidae; genus Equus; species Equus quagga. The sequence continues at coordinate 3,310,608 of NC_060271.1, read as the reverse complement.
ACCTTCAACACTTTGTATATAGCACTCTTGTAGCACTCAGCGCAGTCTGATTTGATGTCATAGTTAGTGAAGACTAGTCGCTCTATGGATTATCAGCTCCTGAGCATCTCCCCAGTGCCTAGCACAGGGTTTGGTGTCAGCTGAATTAAGCTCAAGTCCAGCCTGGATAACAACAAGTGAAGCTGGAAAGAAGGGCAAGAGTCACTGACTCTCTAAGATAGTTTTGGAGCTGGGGCATGTAGCAGCCCGTAGTCAGACACAGGCCTCTCAGTTCAAATAGCAGCAAGTAAAAGCCTGGGTAACTGAGAGAACAGATTCCTCAGACAGCTTTTCAGTGAGAAACACCTTCTCTTGAAATGTTAAAATGGCAGAAACAATACAAGCTATTTCATGATTATTTCACGATTATTGACATTCTAAGAGGAATTCCGGGATTCCAGTTTCTTTCTTTTGCCCACTGCACCCTCATTGTAATTATAATCATCCTTGAAGTTCGAAGTCACGAAACCCTATCTTTGGAATTCCAAGCTAAAAGCAAGGGCAAGCCTTCCTCACGCTGGAGCCTGCCCTGGTCTTTCCCTCCTCGGAGCCCCGAAGTCTTGGGCGTCTGTGCCTCTCAGGCGGCCACTTCTATTCCACTGTCTGCTACTCCGTTCTACTATTTGAATTTTATAGTTACTTCCCTTTACATGTCCTGTCTGCTTTTCCTTATCTGTGAAATGACTTTTTTAAATTTAAGAATAAACATTTTCAAAACCCAGACTTTTCCTGTGGTTAAATGGTATTGTAACTCAGCAATCATTGTTGGTCCCTATAAAGTTCTTGGGGAATATTATTAACATTAGTAGGCTGGAATACTAGGAATCTATTTTGCTTTAAGGTTCTCTGGATTAAACTCAACTACCTATTAAGAAAGATAAAAATCTGTTATTCCAGGAGCGAATAAAGGGAAAATGAATGGATGTTAAGTAAAAGTTTCTATTTCCATTTACAAGGCTCTGTGGGCTGTTTGTTTCATAGTGAGGAGATCCCAGTGTTAATTGATGGGTGTATTGTTGCAAACAGTCTTATATGTGGATAATTCTTCTCGGGAGCAGAACACTACAGATACTCATTAAAATTGACTTGAACAAGTCATAAATATGTCAATATCATTCTTTAGACAACAGGAAATAAAACAGCCTACCCAGAGACATAAACTGGAACGCCTCTTTGCTTTAAACTCTAAAACTGAACAATCTAACTAGCAAGTAAAATGCAATGCAACAGACGTGATAGTTTAGAATGGTGTCATTTCAAAGTCATTAAGTAATTAAAATTCCTGGTAAACATAGCTTACCAAAATTCACACCTGAAAAGGACACCCAGCTCACTAAACTAGCTTGTATAAAAACTATAACATCCACGGGGATAAATGCTGTTTTAAGATTAACTTATTATGTGTGGCAACAGCAGCACATCGCTCTAAATAACTGATCCCTCCCAAGAGGTGTAAATGGCCTTCATTTCTGAGATCTCGTCACCTCATAATTTTATTTCTCTCTCTTTTTAACCCCTAACATTCAATAATTAATCATTTTTTCTATTTTGAAAAGGCATGAATTGACTCTGGAAATATTTAAGGGAGAGGTAAATGAGTTCCTTTACGTAAAAGGGTATAATCCAAAGGTCAGAGCCCGAATTTCTCAAACCACTGAAATTCACTTAAGAAGACAGAGAAATTTTGGCTACAAAGTACCCATTTATCCAGGTTCTTTAAAACTGTTACATTCTGCCGGGGTTTTTACTAAACAAAAATTGCTGGCTTGCGTGTAACTGTTGGATTCCATGTCGTGAGTGCCCCCCGCAGGACGGAAGAGAGCCTCCACACTAACACTCCCGAGCAAAGGCGGGAAAAAGCAGGGGATCTGACATCCCGCTGTCTTGCATCTGCTGTTTGAGGCAAGCTGAGCAACTACTCTGAATCTCAGTTTCCCCAACTTTTAAATGGGGCTAACATTTCTCTCCAGTTCTGGGGACTAAAACATTAAAAATGAAATAATACATTTTAATATACCTGGTACACACTACGCAGTTGACAAATGTTAGTTGAATGTTGGTATTTTAAATGATGCTTTATTTCTACAACACACGTAATTTAAATACAGAGAGTCAAACAGCTTTTATTGAGTACTATGAATATACCATTTAATTTTATTCATCCTTCTCTAAATGCAATAACACCTTCGGCCATTCTTTCCTATCTTTTTTTTAATTGTGCAATTTCTTGAAATTTCTGAAAGTAGTAATCAAACATCCTTATTTTTTCATAGGCAATTTAGTTACTTAGTGTTTTCCTCAGGATTGTTTGTGAAACTCAAGGAAAGTTATTTGCTTAAACTAATATTGTAACCTTGTACAAGTGAGAGTATTTTCGTTTTAAAGCCACTTTCACATCTATTATCTTATTTTATCCTTACAACTCACGGGAGTAGGTGGGGTTGCTATCATTAGCCCATTTATAGATGAGAGAACTGAGGCAAGCCCGTTTAACTGGCCAGAACTGGTTTTCCCTGTAGATAAAATGGACTTGATGCTAACATTAGCTCATGCAGAATAAAATAGAGCCCTTTACAGTTTATAAAGGTATTTACATTCACTGATCTCATTGCAAGTAGGTAAAGCAGAGATTATTACCTTTGTTTTAGAAATAAAGGTACTGAATTTTAGAAAGATAAAAGATTTACTTAAAATTCGGGGCTAAGGAGATTCCTGAAGCCTTACTAGAATCCCAGGTGTCTTAATTTCTCAACCGAGAGTCTTTTCTTTAAGGTTTCACCCTCAAAGGCGCTCAGAAATTTCTGCTTCTTGACAGTGGTTTCAGAGTGATTTAGATTATCCTTACCTCTTTATTTAAAAAGACAGAGGAGAATAAGTTTTATCTTTTTTTCTTTTCTTATAGACTTGGAAAGGAACAACGTTGTTGCACCTTGTGTAACCGAAATGGAAGATTTGGGTTCATTATTTGTCAAGCAGTTATTTGTTACAAAAAAAGGAGTTTTAAGAACACACAAAACAGTAGTGTTACTATACTGCAGCCTCAATTCATGTCAGTATTGTTCCTTTTTTATAAGCAATAATCTTTTCTTTAGCTAGAAATTAGGGCAGTTAAGAGCTAACCTCATGATAATTCAGAAAGTTAATGTTCATTTTTAAAAAAACCAGAATCTAGAATGGATGGAGGGACTTGCAAATGAAGATGTTGCAGCGTTTGTCCCTCGAACGGGTAAAACTGGACCGGCTGATAACTCAAAAGGAAACGGATGCTGCCACCTTGCGTCAGTGTAGAAAAATGCTGTGACTCCCAAGATTGGCGCGTCGTAACTGGGGATGGGGAGTGGTTGGAACGGGAATTCAGAACTTTTATATCAGACACGAAATAATAACAGCCAACAGTTATTGGGATTTTCCTGAGCTGGGTGTGTGTCATTCACACAACAGGTGTCTACCCAGCACCTGCTGTGTACTAAACACTCTCCTGGGAGCTGAGGATGCGGCTGTGAACAGAGCAGGCGAAAGTTCCAGGCCTCATTGAGCCATTGGGCCTCTGATTATTGTGTATGTATGAATTCATTTAATATTCCGGACAACTCTGTGAGGAAGGCTTTCCCATTTTGCAGGCGAGGTTACTGGGGCACCGAAAGGTTGAGTAACAGGTCTAAGACTCCGCGGCTACCAAGCAAGAGAGCCTGGATTCGAACCTGGGCAGTCTGACCAAGAGCCGCCAAGACTTTAATCACTAACATATGCATAAACTTCGTCCTCTGTGTGAGGTATGCAAGCGAAAGATCAGTGGTGTCCCTAAGTTGTGCCTTAGCTGTGTGTGTCCGGGAAGGAGACATATGGCTGTCTACAGCTGCTTTTGTGCTGCAGTGGCAGAGCTGAGTAGTTGCAAGGAGTGGAAAGTGTGTGTGTGTGTGTGTGTGTACACATTTATGTGTATTATTCGCTGAATTCCTATGTGTACACATTCTGTCTGCATATTCACTGTATGTATATGTGTATTTATTCACTGTATATGTGTGGGTATCATTCATTCATTCATTCACTCATCAAATTTTCATGAGCACCTATTCTGCACTAGAGTTTATGCTGGGTGCTAGAGATAATCAAATTAAAGCTATGGTCCTGTCTTCAAATGACCGTTTTTAGTAGGAGAAAAACATAAACAAATACTTGCAATATTATCATGGCACTTATCACATTTTCTTGTAAAGCCTTAATAGGTTTCTTCAAAAGAGTAATCTCCTTCAGACAAAAACCAAAGTTTTGTGCCTAGCATGGTACGTAGTTAGCCTTTGAAAAGCAGTTGTTGAATGAATGACTGGCAGGGAGTTATAAGTTCCACATAAAGCCACCAGGAAAAGTTTCACAGAGCAGCTAAGTCATAGCTACATAGTAAGGTTGGAAAAGGTATATAATAAATTGAGTACGTAGGTATATAATATCTAACAATAAAAGTATGTAATAGTGAGCACATAGAAACAAAAGTGTAAAACCTTTACTTCACGCCATACACAAACTTAATCCTAGATAGATCATTGACATAAACCTAAATAATAAAATACAGCTTTTAGAATAAAACAAAGGAGAACATGTTCATGACCTTCGGGTAGGCAAAGATTTTTTATATAGGAATAAAAAGCTTTACTTCACACCATTCAGAAGGGCTATAATTGACAAGACAGGAAACAACATGTTGGAGAGGATGTGGAGAGAAGGGAACTCTCATACGTTGCTGGTGGGAGTGCAAACTGGTGCAGCCACTGTGGAAAGCAGTATGCAGATTCCTCAAAAAATTAAGAATAGAACTACCGTATGATCCAGCTATTCCGCTTCTGGGTCCAAAGAACACGAAAATACGAACAATAAAGATATTTACAACCCTGTATTCATTGCAGCATTAGTTACAATAGCCAAGATTTGGAAGCAACCTAAGTGCCATCTGTGAATGAATGCACAAAAAAGATGTGGTATACATATAAAATGGAATACGACTCAGCCATAAAAAAGACAAAATCTTGCCATTTGCTACAACATGGATGGACCTCGAGGGTATTATGCTAAGGGAAATAAGTCAGAGGGAGAAAGTCAAATACCTATGATTTCGTTCATAAGTAGAAGATAAAAACAATGACAACAAACAAACACATAGATACAGAGATTAGACAGGTGGTGACCAGAGGGGAAGGGGGGAGGGAAGAGGGTGAAAGGGCTGATATGTCACACATGTACAGTGATGGATGGTAATTAATCCTTGGGTAATGAACATGATGTAGTCTACACAGAAATTGAAATATAAAGATGTACACCTGAAATGTATATAATGTTAATAAACCAATGTTTCCTTATACCTCATACTACATATTTCATAAAAAATAAGTGAATAAATAAGTAAAAAGATTTCTTATACAGGAATAAAAAGCATTATTGACAAAAGAAGAAATATAAATTGGAATTCATTAAAATTAAGAACTTATATTTATAAAATATATATAAAGTCACAAAACTGGCCTTTGGGCTAAATTCAGCCTGCTACATGTCCTTGTACAGCCTATGAGCTCTAAACGGTTTTTACATTTTCACATGGTTGAAAAAAATCAAATAAAGAATAATATTTCATGATATGAGAAATGTATATAAAATTCAAAATTTCAGTGTCCATAAATAAAGTTTTACTAGAACACAGCCATGCCTGTTCATTGAACATATGGCTGTCTACAGCTGCTTTTGTGCTACAGTGGCAGAGCTGAGTAGTTGCAAAAGAGATCACATGACATGCAAAGTCTAAAATATTTACTATCTGGCCCTTTATAGAAAAAGTTTCCTGATGGCTAAGATATACAAGTAAGAAAGTGAAAAGGTAATTAGGACAGATTAGGAAAATACATATGTACACAAAGAAGACATATCCAGAATATATAAAGAACTACAAATCAATCAGAATAATACAGACAACCCCCCATTTTTTTTTAAAAGGGAGGTAAGTGGGGGGAAACCTTAAATAGGCTCTTCACACAAGAGGATGGATGAACGGCCAATAAGCATAGGACAAGGTGCTCAACATCATTAGTCATTAGGGAAATGCAAATTAAAACCACAATGAAACACCACTACATACCTATCAGAATGACTACAATTAAAAATCCTGACAATATTAAGTGTTGGTGAGGATATGGACCAGCTGGAGTGAAAATTGGAGTAGCTACTTTGGAAAACTCTTTGGCAATATCTACTAAAACTAAACACACACCTATCCTATTGCCCAGCAAGTCCACTCCTAGGGAGATGCCCCACAAGGATGACAGCACATGTCTACCAGAAGACTTGGACAAGAAGATTCATAGCAGCTTAGTTCATGATAGCGCACAAATGGAAAAACATGTGAATGTGACCTTGTTTGGAAAAAAGGGCTTTGCAGATGGAATTTATTTAAGGATCTCAAGATGAGATCATCCTGGGTTATCCAGGTGGGCCCTGAATCCAATGACAGGTGTCATAGGTGTCGATGAAAATAATCCATAACCGATCTATAAATGAAAATTTGGGTGAGTTTATTCTGAGCTGAAATCTGAGGACCATGGCCCGGGGCCTTTCTTCCCAAAGGAGGAAAGGGCACCGAAGAAGTGGGGTGCACACAGTGGTTATATACCCCCAAACAGGGTGTTTCACATATGATTGAAATGTCCCTCCCACAATAGTCACAAGATTGCCCTGTCGGCACAGGCACTAGATGGACACAGCAGGTAGTGGGTCTGCTGTCTTGGTGGGCATAGCAGGAGGCAAGTCTATTGTCTCGAGCTGGGCGGTCACAGGTGAGCGCAGCAATCAGTTTCTAGCCAAAGGAAAGATGCTTAATCCTTAAGGAGTCGCCAACGTTGGGAGGGGGAGGGAAGTTGCACCTTTATCTCAAGGGCCTTTGTTCTTGCCGTAGGGAATCTCTAAAGCAGATATACAATGCATGCTCAACAGCCACAGTCAGGCCCTTTTGGAAAGACAAGGTCAGGCCGAATTAGGTTTATACCAAATGGCTTCCTCATATTCTCCAATATACCCTATTGCTTGCCATTTTTATTTGTCATTAGCGACATAAGAGAAGACATGGACACACACAAGAGAAGACCGCATGAAGATGGAGGCAGAGGCTGTGGTGATGGGGCCAGAAGAGCTGGGACAGCCACCAGGAGCTGAAAGAGGCGAGGAACAGAGTCTCCCCTGAAACCCCCACAGAGAGTGTGGGCCTGCTGGATTTTGACCTTCTGGCCTCCAGAACTGTGAGAAAACACATTTTTGTTGTTTTAAGCCACTTAGTTTGTAGGAATTTGTTAAAGAAGCCCTGAGAAACTAAGACATTGAATTACCGAGTACATTATCTTCTCCAGTCCAACAGAAACTTTTCTCTTTCTTTCCTCCAATGCTAGAGGCTGGTGACATGGGACACTGGATGGCAGGGACAGGAGCCACAGGGCCTTTGCCTGAATGTCTCCCCTGGAGGAGTGCCCCTCCTTCAGGCCTTTACTTCACTCAGGGCATCCCCGGCTCTCCTGGCACCGTTGCTGCATTCTTCCCCATAGAATTCATCTATTTTACTTTTTTTTTTCCCTCCTGTCTTCCTCCACCAGACTTCAAACTCCATAAGGATGAGAACTTCTGTCTTTATTCCCCTTTTGTCTCCTCATTGCCTGGCACTTAGCAAATATTTGTTGAATAAATTAGCAAACGAATGAGTGAGTGAGTGAGTTAATGAATGAATGACACGCTGGATGCCATGCGTGAACGCCTCGGGAAGAGTGCACAATAACTTTAGATATTGCTGACCAGAGTCCTCCTTGGGGAGGACCGCTTCATTGTTATGCATTAGATACAACACAGAGCTGTGGGTTTCATCCCTCAGCCAATGTCCCAAACCAGCTCCACTTTCTTCAGGAGTTATACTGTCTGCTTCGCTGACTAAGCTCAACTCCATATTTGCTGATTGCATTCTGTCTCCCCAGCCTGGATTGTGCCTCCCCCTTAGACATTCCTCTCTCCGTTTCCCCCTCCTCAGGGGATGTTAACTGGCCTTTATCTCCCATCTTAAATGGTTGGGCAGTTCAGTGGGCTTTCCCATAATGAGAGAGTGTCTCAGGTTAATCTAACCCTGATAAAAGTAAAAAGTTTGATTAAGACAAAAGTCAGGTGGAAAAATAAGGAAAGAAACTTTAGCAACATACTTTGAATATCCACAACACAATGGTTCCTTTCATATGTATTCTCTCTCTCTTCATGTTAACCCTGTGAAGTAATAGCAAGAGCTACTGCTTAGCAGTGCTTATATGCCCAGCCCAAAGCACTTCGCATGTGTTGACCAATGCACGTACTATTTAACAAGTCTATGAGATCAGTGCTATTATCCCCATCTAAGGGTTAAGAAAATGAGATTGAAAGAGGTTAAGTAACTTGCCCAAGGTGACATAATGATAGGCGTGTGGTGGAGCCAGGATCCAAATTAAGCAATTGGGGAGCAAAGTCTGTGCTCTTAACCAAGAAGCTATAATTAACCCAGTAGGTTATTATTTGGCTATTGGAGGTTATTGTTATCTCCATTAACAGATGAAAGAATCAGGAAAAAAATAATTTTCTCAATGTCACATAGTTAGTAAATGGCAGAGCCAATATTTGAAACTAATCTAAACTATATATCAAACTACATATGTACATATCTACTTGGTTGTGTTCAAACGCATCTCAGATTTAGCATATCCAGAACTACCTCACCAAAAAACACTCTTCCTCTAAGGGTCTTTATCTAAGTAAATGAATCTCCACTCACCCATATCCTTCATGCCCTACGTCCAATCACTCATCAACTTTCATTGATTGTCCCTCCAAAGGAGATCCCAAAATCCATCTGTCTCCACTTCAACCATCATTTCTCCTCGTCTACTGCAATAACCTTTTGATTACTCTATTTCTGACTTGCCTACTTCCAATTTTCCACACACCAGCCAAAATGATTTTTTAAATGGAAATTTGATTATGTCACTTCCTTGCTTAAATCCCTTTAAAACTTTCTTTAAGGCTTATGGTAAAATTTAAGAGCCATATCATATGTTCCTTATCTAAATCACCAGGTTTTTCCTACCTTGCCCATACACCTTGGGGACATTGGCTTTCTCTCTTTTCCTCATAGACATTTAGTTCCTTCCTAGTTTGGGGTCTTTACATATACTGCTCCTTTTATTATGTTTTTTCCCTCCTTTCCATTACCTTGCATTTTTTTAACAGCTTTTTAGAGATGCAATTCACGTACTATAAAATACGCTCCTTTAAAGTGTATGTTTCAATAGTTTTAGTATATTCGCAGAGATGTGCAACCATAACTACAATCAATTTTAGAACATTTTTATCATCCCCAAAAGAAACCCTGTACCCATTAGCAGTCACTCCCTTTTCCTCCAACCCCCCCTAGCCCTAGCCAGTTCCCAATCTATTTTCTGTCTCCATGGATTTGCCTATTCTGGACATTTCTTATAAATGAAATCATAATATGTGGTCTTTTGTGACTGGTTTCTTTCACTTAGGATGTTTTCAAAGTTCATCTTAGTTGTAGCATATATTAATACTTCACTCTTTTTTCTTACCAAATATTATTCCATCGTATGGATATATCCCCCCTCCCTTTTTTTTTTTTTTGAGAAAGTTTAGCCCTGAGCTAACATCCACCGCCAATCCTCCTCTTTTTGCTGAGGAAGATTGGCCCTGGGTTAACATCCATACCCATCTTCCTCCACTTTATATGTGGGATGCCTGTCACAGCATGGCTTGACAAGCGATGCATAGGTCTGCACCCAGGATCCGAACTTGCAAACCCCAGGCTGCTGAAGCAAAATGTGTGAACTTATTAACTGCTGCGCCACTGGGCCAGCCCCAGATATACCCCATTTTTGCTTATACATTCATTTGGTGATATTTGGGTTGTTTCTACTTCTTGGTTGTTATGAATAATGCTGCCATAAACATTGTACCACTGAAGGGACTTTAGCCTTTACTTGGAGTGAAACAAAAGTCTATTTTAGAGCTGGGATAAGAGGAGTTAAGTTTTAAAAGAATCATTCTGGCTGTTTTGAGAATAGATTGGGTGTGAACAAAGGTAGAAGCAGGGAGTCTAGTTCAGAGACTCGCAGTAATCCAGGAGAGAGATGGTTGTGGATTGAATCAAGGTGGCAGTAGTAAAGAAGGTGGTGAGAAAGCTCAGATTCTGGCTGTATTTTGAAGGTAGAACCACCAGGATTTGTTGACAAAATGGATATGCGGTAGTAGAAAAAGAGAGATGTCAAAGATGACTCCCAGATTTTTAGCTTGTGTAACTAGAAGGATGGAGTTGCTGTCAACAGAGACGAGATAGACTGAGAGCGAAGCAGGTCTGTGGAGGGAAGATGGGAGCAGAGTTTTGAACACGTAAAATGTAAAATATCTGTTAGGATGTAAAGGACATTAGGATGCCAAGTAGGCAGACATATATTATAGATAAAATTTTATTTGTCCCTATAACACCAAATAACCTGTATTACTAATTTAATTTTTTATTCATTCAGTAAACAATTAGCAAATGCCTGTTATGTATAAGGCACAATGTAGAAGTCCAATAAAGCTAACCTAACTCTGTTTACGTCTCAGACAGCATTCTCCATAGTGCTGGTTATTAGCAAAAGCAGTGTGGCGTCTGGAAACATACATAGTAGCTCTGTCGTGTTCGGAATGATAATCCTAGGCAAGAAGCCTCACTTATCTGTGCCTCAGTTTCTTCAACTTTAAAATGGGGAGTTGTGCAAGATGATAGCCAAGATCCCCCACAGCCCTAAAAATCCTTGCATTAGCTTATCTTAATTGAAACATAGTTTTCCTCAAGCGGCATCATTTCCTTGAAACTGTACTGGGAAAGGCAGCTGCTTTTCCTCCTTCTGTTAATGCACTGGGCAAAGAAAAAGAAGCCGGTCTATATATTCCTCACTCTCTGGCCACCTTTGTTTCTCTTCCATGAATTTAACAATCGCTCTTCTTTAAAAAACAAACGAATCTTTTTTATTATTATTACAAGAGTAATGCATATTCAGTGTAGACTAAAATTAAAATTATGTTGCCCCTCCTTTTCCTCTGCTAATTTCTCCTAACACTGCGCTCACACTGTGTCTGGTACAGCGTTTGTAACACTCTGTCTGCTCCTATGGTTATTTGCGTGCCAGAGATTACACAGTTCATAAGGTCACTGATCATTTTCACAGTTCTTATAGTGTTCAGTTCAGTGACTTGTCAACGACAGACACCCCAAAACGTATACTGAATTGATGAATGAGTCAATAAACCATCTATAATAAAATACATTTTTTTTAAAGATTTTATTTTTCCTTTTTCTCCCCAAAGCTCCCCGGTACATAGTAGCATATTTTTTTTAGTTGTGGGTCCTTCTAGTTGTGGCATGTGGGACGCCACCTCAGCATGGCCTGATGAGCGGTGCCATGTCCATGCCCAGGATCCGAACCAGCGAAACCCTGGGCTGCCAAAGCGGAGTGCGCAAACTTAACCACTCGGCCACGGGGCCGGCCCCATAAAAGACATTTTAAAAAATCTAATATACAATAAAATAAAATTTTCTAGGAGGATCCCTCTGACGTCTGTCGGTGGTTTATCTGCTCTTCTGAGCTTTTGTGTAATATCATTATACCTTCTTTGATTTGATGTATATCTGTGAGATCTTTAAAATGCTCTCTGGCACAGACAAGGTATTTCTGATTTTTTTAAAAAGTAGCATAAAGGAAATATTATAGCAATTAGAATCAGCAATTTGAACCCCAAGTCTGGCACTAAGTAGCTGTGTGACTTTGGGGAAATTGCTATTTATCCTTAAACCTCAGTTCTCGATTTGATAAAGTGAGAATCTCAGACCTTATACACTAGGTTGATGTGGGAACACAATGAGATAATGAATGTGGAAATTCTTTGTAGACTGAAATGACTTTATTTAAAAAAAGTATCGTTTAGAAAAATTTCTGAAAAGATGTACTATTATTATATTATTTTTACTGTTAAAATGATCAAAATTCTTCAGTGGAATAGTTTAGAGGACTCCTAGTTTAATGCTAAGATTTGATAGGAATTTGACTCGAGAGGCATGCTCTATAATTTTTAAATGAGAAGACAGAGAACTATGTCCGTAAAAATTTTGGAAATTTATGTAATCTTAGGGCCACCGTGTGTGGCTGCACTCTTCCAGGATCTCCATTCGCATAGCCATCCATGAAGGCCCGGCCTTGCGCAGCGTAGCTCCTGGTGGTCAGCCGGGCAGTTACACAAAGAATGGAGAGCCGAAGTTGGGAACACCCAGTAAATTCTGTGAGTGTTTTGGGAGGTGTATTTATAATGAATTCGTAAACTATAAATGACACTCTGTATCATTACTAATACTAAAAATATGAAGAAAAAGCGTTGGGACAACTATCCAAAGAGATTAAGCTGAGAGAGTATCGCTGACTAGCAGAGAGAGAGACGGCTAGATACGGACCCATCCTCCCTTAGCCTACGTGCCTCCCAGCATTTTCTTAATGTGGATCTGGATCTCATTCTTCAAAAAGAAGTGCTTCAAAACAAAGGTATAGTTATACTCTGTGAACAATTATATATCCAAATAAATCATGTCTAAAAAATATGTGCAAATGTATTAACATACATATGTTGAAATGTATAAATGCTGTGCTACACAACTTTTCTTATGTAGCATAACTATTACGCTTACTTAACAACTATGTTTCACCAATTTATCCATTCATTCAAATAGACATCCACTGAATGTTGCCTCTTGTTACGTCCAGCTAACAAAAAATTGCCTCAAAATGCTCACAGATATTCATTGTGGGTCCGAGGGCTCTTGAGAAAGCATAAAGTAAACTTTAAATGTGATTGTATGGAATCCAGAATGGGAATGTTTAAACCTAAAAAAAAAAGATAAAGATTCTCTGGAATTTCTATGGGGTAAAATCATCCCGACATAGGAAAGAGTTAAGAACCACCAGTCAGCTTGGGGCTGAAGTCGATCATTTGGCGAGAGGAACGGTTTCAAGTAGGACACTGAATCACTGTCAAATGTATTTCGTTCTAACCAATGGGGAAGAATTTATAAAGCTTTTTGTGAGCTAAGGACAAAGCTATGAATGCTGGGAAGGGAAGACCCTTTTCCACTCCTAGGCATGACCAGTGACACCAGGAAGGGAGGAAGCAGCAGTTTTGGAAGGAGCCCAGCAGGTGCCAGAGCAGCACAGGGCATCTGGCGCAGCAGCCACATCAGGAAGGAAACGTCATCCAGGACCCCCAGAGGAAAGGTGGACACTTGAGGGGCTTAGCATCCCAGTGACTTTACTGGGAAAGGTAAATAATGTTAAAGGTAACAAGTAACAAGGAGAAAGGGTTACACAAAGGGGCTTTGTTGTCCTTCAATCTCTTCCAAGAATGATAAGCCTATTTGTCCTTAAAAAAATAAAAGAAACATCTTCTTTTTTGTATAATATCATTCAGACTCAGTTTTTCCACTTTTAACCCAGTTTACCTTATAGTAATAAAGAAGACATTATTTTGCAGTCAGATCTGGGCAAAGTATTTTGCCTAATGCCCTGTGGTTGGAGCACGGTGAAGGGAAACATCCCGAGGCGATCACACGGGGAAGTTCATGGACGCCCTTGAGGTTCTTTCCCTGTCCTTCTGGTAACCAGTAGCTCTTCAGGTTCCAGGATTTGATATAGATACTCTCTCTTAAAACAGGTCAGGAAACACAGGAGAAAATATTAGAGCTAATGTCTGAGGATGTTTCTTAAGCCTTAATGGGCATATTTCTGAATTTTCAATTTTGGAGGAAAGTGGATGTCTTCCTTGCATTACCTCCATGATTCCACTGGTTTATCTCAATATTGTGACAGTACAGAGTCAGACACGCTGTGCTACTTCCTAGTATATGTGACGATAGGCAGGTCACCTCAGCTGCCTACCCTGAGTTTCTTGATCTGTAAAATGAGGAGAGCTAGATCCGCTTTGCAGTGTTCCTGTGCAGGTTACATAAAGAACGTGCATAAAGTGTGAAATTAAATGCTCAATTCGTGGTGAGTGCTTGATATTTCAGCCACGTAATGGCAGTGCCCCCTGGAAACTGCGCCCTGTCGTGGAGGATTAAGGCTTCATGTTTGGTAACTGATTGAAATGCTCAAATTTCTAAAATGCTTGGACAAACGAGGAAAGAAATTTGGTATTCTATATCAGACAAACAAGATTTATCCAAACAGAAAGAGCTAAAGATGAAAACACAGGACTGTGAGCTCATGTAGGACAATAAATATTTTCATCTGAAAAAGCTTGGGAGGCTGTCCAAATTCTTCCTAGGCTTTGTCATCTGGCCTCTAGGTTGCTTGATTGCATCTGCATAGGAGGAACAGTGAGAGGGTCCAAACTCCACCCCTCCATCACTTCCAACTCGCAAAACTGGTCTGAGCGTCCACCTTTGCCACAGAAAGGAGGCACCTCGGCAGAACGATTCCTTTAATGCATAAAAATTATCAAATCTTCGAGCCAGGAGGACTCTTAGTTATAGCCTGGACCTCATTTTATAAGAAGGAAATTATTCTAGAGAGACAAGGGACTTGCTCAAAATAGAGGAAAACCGAGTTCCCAGCTCTCCCTCCCAGTCCTGTGAGCTTACCCCTACGCCACACTGTTTGTTTCTGATTTGTTTTACATGTGAAGGATTCCGTTTCATCAAAGAATTAGAGGGAAGAAAGTGCCTTTACATTCACATATCTATTCCTGTGCCTCCTAATCCGTAACTCTTACACATGTGGTTTTCAACCAGAAATATTTAGAAACCCGGGATGATATTTGTTAATAGTCACTATGATGGGGGGTTGCTATCTGTATATAGTGGATGTGACTCAGGAGTGTTGCATAATACAGCGTAATAAATTGTCCTTAACAAGAGCAACAGCCATCCTGCGACAAAAACATTGGTGCACTGTCCATATTCCAGGCAATATGCTGCTAAATGCTTAAATGTGTTATACCCCAATTCATTCACACAATAAATTACTGAGATAGGTACTATCGGAATTTCCATTTTACAGAGTAGGGAGCCAAGGCACTGAGCGGAAGACCTGCTGTATGTGCGTATGTGTGTATGCATGTATGCATTGGCATTTTTATACTATCAAAGTACAGAATATCTGGAACATCAAAAAAGGAGGGAAAACCATTATCCATGTCCCACCACGTTTTAGTATATTTCCTTCTAATATTATTTCCCATGTATCTAACTTTTAAAAATAATTATAATAGCATGCATGCAAATGTAAGTTTATATTCTGATTGTTGTCACCTAACATAAGAACCCCCCCACTGCTATGTAGTCTTCATAACCATCATTTTTAAAGAAATTATAGTGTTCAAATCAGCGCCTGTACCATAATGTCTTTAAACATCCTTTCTTTAGTTCTTTTTGCTAACGGCGTGCCTCATTTTATTATGCTTTGCGGATGTTACGTTTTTCATAAATTGAAGTTTTGTGGCAACCCTGCACCAAGTAAGTCTGTTGGCGCTATTTTTCCAACAGCATCTGTTCACTTCATGTCTCTGTGTCACATTTTGGTAATTCTTGCAATATTTCAAACTTTTTCATTGTTACTGTATTATATTTGCTATGGCGATCTGTAATCAGTGATCGTTGATGTTACTATTGTAATTATTTAGGGGCACCAAAAACTGTACTCATATGACAATGAACTTGATCGATAAACGTTGTGTGTTCTGACTGCTCCACCAAGTGGCTGTTCCCCCGTCTCTCTCCCTCTCCTCGGGCCTCCCTATTCCCTGAGACACGACAACATTGAAATCAGACCAGTTAATAACCATACAACGGCTTCGAAGTGTTCAAGTGAGTGGCAGAGTCGCATGTCTCTCACTTTAAATCAAAAGCTAGAAATGATTAAGCTCAGTGAGGAAGGCACGTCAAAAGCCAAGACAGGCCGAAAGCTAGGCTCTTGTGCCAAACAGTTAGCCAGTGGTGAATGCAAAGGAAAAGTTCTTGAAGGAAATTAAAAGTGCTACTCCAGTGAGCACACAAATGATGAGAAAGTGAAACAGCATTATTGCAGATATGGTGAAAGTTGTAGTGGTCTGGATAGAAGGTTAAAGCAGCCACAGCTTTCCCTTAAGCCAAAGTCTAATCCAGAGCAAGGCCCTAACGCTCTTCAATTCTGTGAAGTATGGTAAAGTGAAGAAGCCACAGAAGAAAAGTTTGAAGCTAGTACAGATTGGTTCATGAGGTTTAAGGAGCGAACCCGTCTCCATAACATAAAATTGCAGGGGGAAGCAGCAGGTGCTGATGTGGAAGCTGCAGCAAGTTCTCCAGAAGATCTAGCTAAGGTAATTAATGAAGATGGCTACGCTAAACAGCAGATTTTCAATGTAGATGAAACAGCCTTGTGTTGTAAGAAGATGCCATCTAGGACTCTCACAGCTAAAGAGAAGTCAACGTCTAGTTTCAAAGCTTCAAAAAACAGTCTGACTCTCTTGTTAGGGGCTAATGCAGCTGGTAACTTTAAGTTGAAGCCAGTGTTCATTTACCATTCCAAAAAATTCTTAAGAATTTGCTAACTCTACTCTGCCTGTGCTCTATAAATGAAACAACAAAACCTGGACACACCTGTTTACAAGATGGTTTACTGAATATTTTAAGCCCACAGTTGAGACCTGCTGCTCAGAAAAAAAGATTCATTTCAAAATGTTAGTGCCCATTGACAATGCTCCTCGTCACTCAAGAGCTCTGATGGAGATGCAAAATGAGGTGAATGTTGTTTTCATGCCTGCTACCAAAACATCCATTTGGCAGCCCACAGATCAAGGAATCATTTTGACTTTCAAGTCTTATTTTTTTAAGAAATACATTTTGTAAGGCTGTAGCTGCCAGAGGAGAGTGATCTTCTGATGGATCTGGGTGAAGTAAATTGAAAACCTTCTGGAAAGGACTTTCCACTCTAGATGCGATTAAGAACATTCATGATTCATGGGAAGAGGTCAAAATATCAGCATTAACAGGAGTTTGGGGCTGGCCCCGTGGCATATTGGTTAAGTTCACATGCTGCTCTTCAGTGGCCTGGGGTTTGCAGGTTCAGTTCTGGGGCGTGGACCTACACACCATTCATCAAGCCGTGCTGTGGTGGCATCCCACATACAAAATAGAGGAAGATTGGCACAGACGTTAGCTCAGGGCCAGTCTTCCTCAAGCAGAAAGAGGAAACTTGGCAACAGATGTTAGCTCAGGGCCAATCTTCCTCACCAAAACAAAACAAAACAGGAGTTTGAAGAAGTTGACTCCAACCCACGTGGACGACTTTGAGGAATTCAAGACTTCAGTGGAGAAAGAAACCGCAGATGTGGTAGAAATAGCAAAAGAGCTAGAATTAGAAGTGGAGCCTGATGATGTGACTGTATTGCAGCAATCTCACAATAAAACTATAATGGATGGGGAGTTGCTTCTTTTGGATGAGCAAAGAAAGTGGCTTCTTGAGATGGAATCTACTCCTGGTGAAGATGCTGTGAAGACTGTTGACATGACAGCAAAGGATTTAGAATATTACATAAACTTAGTTGATAAAAGGAGCAGCAGGGTTTGAGAGGACTGACTCCGAATTTGAAAGAAGTTCTGCTGTGGGTAAAATGCTATCAAACACCATCACATGCTACAGAGAAATCGTTAGTGAAAGGAAGAGTTAATCGATGTGCCAAACTTCACTGTTGTCTTATTTTAAGAAATTGCCACAGCCAACACAGCCTTCAGGAACCACCACCCTGATCAGTCAGCAGTCATCAGCATTGAGGCAGGACCCTCCACCAGCAAAAGGATTATGACTCACTGAAGGCTCAGATGGTGGCTAGTATGTTTTAGCAATAAATTATTTTTTAATTAAGGTATGTACATTGGTTTCTTTTAGTCATAATGCTATTGCACACTTAATGATTAGTATCGTGTAAATGTAACTTTTATATGCACAGGGAAACCCAAAAATTTGTGTGATTCTCCTTATTGTGATACTTGCTTTATTGTGGTGGTCTGAACTCAACCCTGCAATATCTCTGAGGTGTGCCGGGACATTAAATACATGAGGAGAAGATCCACAGTTCATTTTCTCCTAAACAATCTCCTATCTGTCCCTCTCCTCCGCTCCCCGCACATTCGACTCCTGGCTTCAGCTACACTTTTGATAGTTCTAGGATGCTTCTTTGCCTCTGTTCATGATATTCCCTTACCTGAAACATCCTTTGTCCCTTCTCTTTTTGGCTTCACTTTTAGAGGAGGTATTACTTTCTCTGGAAAACCTTTTTGAGAGACTGCTACAATATCTATGTGTTTGGATGAACTATGTGCCCATATCTATCAAAACACTTATTATGAAAACTTTCCACTCCCATGACAATGGAATAATTGGTACTGGCCTTGCTCTCTTATCATAAGAAAACTAGAAAAGTGGACAAATATATGAAAATTATTGCTTCAGAATTTGGACAATAGGCATAACAAAGCTTTGACCCCTGAGAGAAGGGAAACAAATGGGAAAAACCCTCTGATTTTCCCACCTTTTTACTTGGAGTCACTCTACAGAACAGAGTGGGAGAGAAAGAGCATAAACAGCATAGTAGTCACACTGAATTGAGAAGAGAAAGAGATCAGAGATCAGGGAGGCTGAGGTGGCTAAAATTACAGAACAGAGTACCAGAGCAATGGAAGCTAAACAGAAAGAGGTGTCCAGTTAGCTGCATAGGAACCCATTGAGAGTTGATGAATACTAAGCTGTGAATACACAGAGTAAAACTCCATGAGGCTGGACAAAGAATAATGAAGAACTGCAATCTGAACAATTCTTAGAACTCACAGAAGAGTGGAGAGATACTCAAGTTCCAACAAGTCAAAGAAACAGAAACAGTGTTGAACACCTGGAGCATACAATAGAAACCCAAGAAGGCTCATATCATAGTAGTAAGACTCAACTAGTTCTAGAAAAAAAGCTACTCTGGGTCAGCAGTAATAAAAACTAAAAACAGACCTCAAAAGCTTCAAACTGATTTTAACTTAGTACTCTTTTAAAAGGCATCAGAATCAATACGTGACACCACAACATCACAATGTCTAGCTTCCAGTGAAAAATTTCTAGACATGCAAAGAAGCAGGAAAATGTGACCTATAACCAGGAGAAAAATAAGTTAATATAAATGACTCAGAAATGATAGATATAGGCAGGAACTTTAAAGTAGTTAAAGGAGATAAAGGAAAATATAAATATAATGCAGAGAAAATTAAAGACTTAAAAAAGAATAAATGGAAATTCTACAGCTGAAAAATACAATATCTCAAAAAATTCACTGAAGTGGTTTAACAGATTAGATGGTACAGAAGAAAAGATGAACGAATTTGAAGACACAGTAAACTTAAATATATCCAAAGTGAAGCACAGAGAAAAAAGACCCAAAAAGAATGAACAGTTACAGTGATTCGTGGGACAATATCACCATGCAATATACATGTAATTCGAGTCCCAGAGGAGAGGCGAAATAATGGCTGAAAATTTTCCAGATCTGATGAAAACTATAAACTCACAGGCCTGAGATGTTCAACAAGTACCCAGCAGAATAAACATACACACATACACAAAACCAAGGCACATAATAAACAAATTACTGCACACCAGTGTAAAAAAAATCTAAATGCAGCCAGAGGAAAACAGATACATTACCCCTAGGGGCGACATTGTCAGAAACAATCCTAGCCAGAAAAAAATGTTACAATATTCTTAAAGTGTTGAAGTGAGGAAAAACGTCAATCCAGAATTATATATCCAGGAAAAACATCCTTTAAAAATGAAGGTGAGGGGCTGGCCCCGTGGCCGAGTGGTTAAGTTCGCGCGCTCTGCTGCAGGCGGCCCAGGGTTTCATTGGTTCGAATCCTGGGCGCGGACATGGCACTGCTCATCAGACCACGCTGAGGCAGCGTCCCACATGCCACAACTAGAAGGACCCACAACGAAATATACAACTATGTACCAGGGGGCTTTGGGGAGAAAAAGGAGAAAAAAAAAAATGAAGGTGAAATACAGATTCTTTCAGAGAAAAACTAAGACAGTTTATTGCCTATAGACCTGCACTACAAGAAATGATAAAGTTCTTTAGGCTAAAGGAAAATCATACCAGTGGAAATTGGGGCATAGATTCCCCCTGAATCAAGGTGATACCCCAATTACTAAAACTTTCCGGTGGTGACTTGAAAGAATGTTCTCGCTAAGGGGGATTCCTTGGTTGGTGAATGATTCAGCCATGGGAGTTGGAGGTAATGCATATTAAGTTATATCTTACAGATCCTCTCTCTTACAGAAGAATAATGGAAAGCCGAAGGCAGTTAACAACGGAAAATTAATTGTGAAGGCCAGAGAGCCTCTTTGGTATCTTAGAAAGAGGCCCTTATCTACTGCAGTGAGTAGCAGAAAAAATTAAAAACCAAACTCAGAATTGAATAGAGTCCCTAGCTTCAAAGACAATTGAACACGTAACCAAAGAAGGTCTATTATGCCAATGTCAAGGCACTGGTTGGGAAAACCGGGGATCCCGACACATGAGTTGGGATATCTGTATGGATGCCCCTGGAGACTTTTGCTCCTCAGCCTTATCCAAACCCTCAGTGGCCTACCCCTTCTCATTAAGAGCTAGCACTCTCTTCATGGAGGAAGACACTCTAGAGACCACTCCTCCACAGCACATCTGGGCTGAGCTGCCAAGTCAATAATTGTGTGGAGTAGCAGCATACCCCAGCTGGGTTCATGCTATGATAAGGGAGTATGGGATCTGTAATCTAAACAGGCTGTGAGAATTAGTCAGTGTGTATTAGACACAGCCGGGGCAGTACCTGTCGGACTGGATTTTGAGAAGGAGCCAGAACAGAAGACTGAATAAGGTAATGTTTATTGACTTTGGAGGAACTCTCTTGAGATGTTGCATTTAGCACCCCTCCAAGAAACTCAGGGGACAGTGCAAACTCACTGCAAGGGCAGCTGAAGAAAGCAATGGTTCATGCTGAGCTAAGCTGAAATGCTGGAATTTCTGTGGCATGTGGTGGACAGAGAATAAAAAGCTTAGGCAACAGGCATGCTGGAGTTGTGAGGCTAAAAGACTCACCAGAGGATTTCATGCTATGAGAGTCCCAAAGATCATGCAACTTACCAAGGCCATCAGGTATACATCAGTGAGAGAGGCATCAGCATCACGAAGAAGTTTAGTGGTGGCTCTCTTCTAAAGGCCAGGTCTGATAGTAGGACAGGTAGGTGAACTTGGCTCATTGGTGGGAAGGGGAACGAGGCCAAGTGGTAGCGCTTAACCACCAACCCATGCTTATCATAATGATGGGCAGCACTGACGTGGCATCCAAGATATTGACCCACAGAGTTGTAGAGGTGGCTAATAGAAGACAGTGCCCCAGGGACAAAACAGATGGACAGCCAAAAAAAGTGTTCCTTTATGTCTCTAATCAAAAGAAAGCAAGAATGGATAAACAGGGGGCTGAGGACAGTTGTCTCAGGAAAATTCCTAATTCCTTGCTCAGTTTCTAGACCTGTGCCAGATACCAAACCTGGAGCACATTTCTTTCAGTCTGGGTCCAGTCACGAGATAGAAACCACACTGTGATTTAAACAAAGGAAATTAGATATAAAATATTATCAAGCTATGATGAAAGAGTAAGTATAGATATAAATATACCTTGAGGCCAAGGGATAGTAACCAAGGAAGGAAAAACATGTACAGGGGTTCAGATCTCATTGGAGAAGGTGTAATTGAAATCTACTAGATGATGAAAAATTCTCTAATTTCCAAGACCAGAGCTGCTCCACAGTCACTGGGCCAACAGAAGCAGCCCTCTGGGGCACAGGCAAGCCACAACCAGTGGGCATGTGTGGGGTGTAGGAGGAAGCTACTTCCACGAGTAAGGAAGCTGAGAGTTAATGAGCCTGAGTTTGTCGGGTTTTTTTCTCTGTAAGTGTTGAAGTGATCTCAAAAGAATCCGTCCCATTCCACAGTCCTTATTGTCATCACGACTGCCATAGTGGTCAAAAGTAGTCGTCACTTAAGTTTCCAAGGCACATGATTTATCTAGCACTTCATCACAATCAATGACAGCTTGATGAATCGTGATGTCATTGCAGGCCATGGGTTGCTAGCATCCCATTTCCCATTAGCAACGTGCTCAGACTGCACTCAAGCTCAGGGCATGACCCAAACCTAAGTTTCTGGGACAATTCCCATTCTATATCAATCTGGGTCCAATCAAGAGACAGAAACCACACCACGATTTGAAAGGGAAAGTTCAATATTAAGAATAATTAAGCTATGATAAAAGACTAAGTATGAGATATAAGGATACCCAAGGGCTAAGAGAAGGCACCCAAGGAAAGTCAAACTTCTAAATGCGGAGTTCTCTTCTGAAGGCTGAGTTCAGACCTTGCCCGAGAAGACATAGTTGCAACTCACAGAATGGCAGAGGACTGTGCTGGTTTTATGAAGCTGGAGCTGGTCTACTTTCTGAGCAAGCAGGGAGACAACCCTGTTGTGGGGAGGGTGGCCTGCAGAGGGAGTCAGGGTGCCAGTGCAAATAAGATGCCTGGATAGCGCAGTGTCTATACCAGGAAAGCCACACCATAGTTGGAGACGTCGAAGACAAACCTCTGGGGGAGGGGTAGCGGCCAGCAGAAGGAGATGGGGTGCTAATGTGGGCAAGAGGCTTGGAAGGCACAATGTCTGTGTTAAAGGGCTATGGAAAGATTATCGGGCTAGGCTGGAGCTGTGCATCCTGGGACCACGGTGGAGCAGAGCACCACTGACCACATCACTGATCAACAGCACAGCAGCCAGAATTACTGGAAGAAGACTCTTCCTCCTGCAATGTCCCTCTAGCACCCTCTACCGAGAAAGCTTAGCATTTTCTCACTGGGAAGGATAAATCCTTAAAAGAATCCCACCCATTATCATACAGCAAGTATTGATGGGTGAATTTGGAGCTGAGAGGTAATGAATTGAAAACTAGCACATCATTGAATAAGGAGGTGGTCTGTCTCCAGGAAAAAAGACCTTGAAACGCCACAGCAAAAATATACCCAAATTCTCCCAGTCCTTTCCCAAAGGGGACTATGGCCATTTGCTTGAGTGACTGTACACTGGGGTAAGAGGAACACCAATACGTTTTTTTTTTTTATTGAGGTCATAATAGTTTATAACATTGTGAAATTTCAGTTGTACATTATTGTTTCTCGGTAACCACATAAATGTGCCCCTTTACCCTGTATGCCCACCCCCCAACTCCCTTCTCCTCGGGTAATCAATAATCTGATATCTTTGTCCACG
This sequence comes from Equus quagga, assembly GCF_021613505.1. Taxonomy (NCBI): domain Eukaryota; kingdom Metazoa; phylum Chordata; class Mammalia; order Perissodactyla; family Equidae; genus Equus; species Equus quagga. The sequence goes on along the minus strand of NC_060271.1, from coordinate 3,287,121 downwards.
TGTTTGTTTATCTTCCACATATGAATGAAATCATATGGTGTTTGTATTTCTCTGTCAGGTTTATTTCACTTAACACAACACCCTCAAGGTCCATCCCTGTTGTTGCAGAAGGGACAATTTTGTCTTTTTATTTGGCTGAGTAGCATTCTACTGCATATATATATATACACCACATCTTCTTTCTCCATTCATCAGTAGATGTGCTCTTGGGTTGCTGCCACACCTTGGCTATTGTGAATAATGCTGCAGTGAACACAGAGGTGAATAAATCTCTTTGAATTGTTGATTTCAAGTTCTTTGGGTAAATATCCAGCAGTGGGATAGCTGGGTCATATGGTATTTCTTTTTTTAATTTTTTGAGAAACCTCCATACTGTTTTCCACAGTGGCTGCACCAGTTTGCATTCCCGCCAGCAGTATATGAGGGTTCCCTTTTCTCCACATCCTCTCCAACATTTGTTGTTTTTTGTCTTGGTGACTATGGCCGCCATTCTAACGGGCATAAGATGATATCTAAGTGTAGTTTTTATTTGCATTTCCCTAATGATTAGTGATGTTGAACATCTTTTTATGTGCCTATTGGCCATCTGTATATCTTCTTTGGAAAATTGTCTGTTCATATCCTCTGCCCACTCTTTGATCAAGTTGTTTGTTTTTTTGTTGTTGAGTTGTGTGACTTCTTCATATATTTGGGAGATTAACCCCTTATCAGATATATGATTTGCAAGTATTTTCTCCCAATTGGTGGTGGGTTGTCTTTTCATTTTGTTCCTGGTTTCCTTTGCCCTGCAGAAGCTCTTTAGTCTGAGGAAGTCCCACTTGTTTATTTTTTCTTTTGTTTCCCTTGTCTGAGAAGACATGGTGTTTGAAAAGATCCTTCTAAGACCCTGTCAAAGAGCATACTGCCTATGTTTTCTTCTAGGAATTTTATGGTTTCAGGTCTTACATTCAAGTCTTTGATCCATTTTGAGTTAATTTTTGTGTTTAGTGAAAGATAATGATCTACTTTCATTCTTTTGCATATGGCTGTCCAGTTTTTCCCAGCACCATTTTTTGAAGAGACTTTCCTTTCTCCATTATATGTTCTTAGCTCCTTTGTCAAAGATTAGCTGTTCATAGATGTGTGGTTTTATTTCTGGGCTTTCAATTTTGTTCCATTGATCTGTGTGTCTGTCTTTGTGCCAGTACCACGCTGTTTTGTTTTTATTTTTTATTTATTTTTTTAAATTTTTTATTTTTTAATTGCAGTAACACTGGATTATAGCATTATACAGCTTTCAGATGGACATCATAATATATTTTTAATTCTGTGTAGATTACATCATGTTCACCACCCCAAAACTAATTATAGTCCATCCCCTCACACGTGAGCGTAATCACCCCTTTTGCCCAGCCCCCCTTCCCCTATAGTAACCACCAATCCAATCTCCACTGCTATGTGTTTGTTTGTTGTTGTTTTTGTCTTCTACTTACGAGTGAGATCATACGGTATTTGACTATTTTGATTATTATAGCTTTGTAGTATATTTTGAAGTCAGGAATGGTGATGCTTCCAGCTTTGTCCTGTTTTCTGAGGATTGCCTTAGCTATACAGGGTCTTCTGTGGCCCCCTATGAACTTTAGGATTCTTTTTTCTATCTCCATGACGAATGTCACTGGGGTTCTGATTGGGATTGCCTTGAATCTGTAGATTGCTTTGGGTAGGAGAAATACCAACACAGTTTGAAAACTATTGCAGCAGGGCCTGACGTTTGATGCTGATACTGTAATGGTTAATTTCAGTGTCAATTTGGCTGGGCTATGGTGCTCAAATGTTTGGTCAAATGCCAGCCTTGATGTTGCTGTGAGGGTATTTTTCAGACGTGACTAGCATTTAAATCAGTAGATTCTGAGTAAAGATTATTCTCCATAATTTGAGTGGGTCTCATCCAATCAGTTGAAGGCCTTAAGAATAAAAAGTCTGAGTCTTCTTCAGGAAAAAGAAATTCTGCCTGCAGACCACCTGTGGACCTAAGCTACAAAGCTGCAATATCAACTGTATCCTGGATCTCCAGACTGCCAGCCTGCCTTGCAGAATTCAGACTTGCCAGTCCTTACGATCATGGCAGCCAGTTCCTTAAAATCTCTTTATCTCCTTACACACACACACACAAACACACACTATTAGTTATGTTTCTTTGGAAAATCCCAACTAATACAGATACTTAGAAACCCAGTGTCATCATAACCCTCTGTAGAGTGGCTGAAAAAGTGAGCCAGGCAATAAGTAGATTCTTGGCCGAAGTCTGGCTTAAAATTGGCATACTAGGTCTGTGCACCCACCCTATGGTTATTTCCCCAATTCCTGAATGTATAATTGAAATGGATATACTTGGCATTTGGAGTAACCCATGGCCTATGGGGTAGGAAATAGGATAGTAGGAGAGGCCAAGTGGAAGCCTCTGAAACTGCCCCACCTGTACCCCCAATCAAGATAGAAGCATCATTGTATCCCAGGGAGGATGCAATAGATTAGCACCACCCTTAAGGATCTCAGGGACGCAGGGTTGGTGGTCCTCACCATATCTCCAAGTGCCCAGTCTGGCCTCTGCAGAAACCAAATGATAGATTTAGAGAATGATAGTAGGCCACTGCAAGCTCAATCAAGTAATGGCCCTAATATCAGTTAACATCCTAAATATGGTATCTTTATTAGAGCAGATTAGTTATAGCCTTAGGTACATGGTATGTGGCCCTTAACTTGAAAGTTGTATTTTTTTCTACCCCAATCAAGAAAAAGGACAAGAATCAGTTCACATGGAATGGACAACTATATACATTGACAATATTGTCCCCAGGGTTATGTTAACTCACCCGCTCTCTGATATTAATACAGTCCAAAGAGATGTAGTCTTTCTGGATGTTCTGCAAAGCATCACATCGATCCATTACAGTGATGACACCATGTTGATCTGGCAGACTAGGCAAGGAGGGGCTAGCACACTGGAAGCCTTGATAAGGCACATGCATGTACTCTAGTGGATGGGAGAGAAACCTTTTGAAATTCAGGGACCTGCCATTTCAGTAAAGTTTTTAGAGCATCAGTAGTCAAGCATATTCTAGAACATCTCCTCCAAAGCAAAAGACAAATTAATGTATCTTGCATCTTTCCATAAAGATGGAACCACAATGCCTGCTGGCTTCTTTGGGCTCTGAAGGCAACACCTTCCATGCCTAAGCATACTGCCCATATACTGGTGTCGTGACAGTCTGTGAGCTTTGAGTGGGCCTGGAAGAGGAAAGCGCTCTGCAGCAGATCTAGGCTGTGGTGCAAGCAGTTCTGCCACTTGGGCCATATAATTTGGCAGATCCTGTGGTATTGGCAGTATCACTGGTGGAAAAAATGGCAGTGTGGTATTTGTGGCAAGCTCAAGTGGGAGAATCCCAATGCAGGCCCTTGGGCTTCTGGAGTAAAGACGTTCCATCCACAGCAAAGAATTATATGCCTTTCGAAAAACGGTTCTTGGCATGCTACTGGGTCCTGGTAGACATGGAATGAATGACAGTAGGACACTAAATGATCAGGTGCTCAGAATTTCCCATCATGACCTCTGGGCTCTGTCAGACCCACTGAGTTATAAAGTTGGGCAGTCCCAGCAGCAATCCATCAAAAGATGAAAGAGTTATATCCGAGATCAAGCATGAGCAGAACCAAAGGGCAGAAGTAAGCTGCATAATCAGCTATCCCAAAGCCCCGAAAGAACCCTGGAGGAGATACTCCTTTGGAGGAAGCAGGCTGCTTGGGGAAACGGGTGGATTGTAGTGGCCAGAGAGGTGCATCCTTTACTCTCCCTTTAAGAAAGAACTGGCTGTCCAGCTACAGTTGCCAAGAGTGAAGTCAGTTGACAGCCTCCTGTTTCAGGAACTTCAGGGTTCACTTTGGTTTTTGAAACGAGCCCTTACTTTTTCCAGGCAACCCCAAGACAATGACTAAACACAGTGGGTGTATGTTATGAACTGAATGTTGGTGGCCCCCTCACACAAATTCATATATTGAAGCCCTAACCCCCAATGTGATGGTGCTATGGTCTCAATGTTTATGTCCTTTCCAAACGCATATATTGACATCTAATGCCCAGTGGGATCGTCTTAACAGGTGGGAACCTTCAGAGGCACTTAGGTCATGACAGTGGAGCCCTCATGAATGGAATTAGTGTTATTTTTTTTCATTCATTGAAATATAATTGACATATAATACTATATTAGTTTCAGGTGTACAACATAATGATTCAATATTTGTATATATTCTGAATATATTGTGAAATGATCACCACCATAATCTAGTTAACATCCATCACCACACATAGTTACAAATTTTTTTTCTTGTGATGAGAACTTTTAAGATCTACTCTCTTAAAACTTTCAAATATACAGTACACTATTACCAACTACAGACACCAAGCTGTACACTGCATCCCCAGGACTTATTTTATGATTGGAAGTTTGTACTTTTGACCACCTTCACCTCTTTGACCACCTCCCCCCCACCCCCAACCATCGATCTGTTCTCTTTATCTATGAGTTTGATGTTTTGTTAGATTTAACATGTAAGTGAGATCATATGGTATTTGTCTCTCTCTGACTTACCTCACTTAGCATAACGCCCTCAAGGTCCATCCATGTAATTGCAAATGACACGATTTACTGCTTTCTTGTGACTGAATAATATTTTGTTTTATATACACACACACACACACACACACTACATTTTCTTTGTAATTTTTTTGTCTTCACTGTTGTAAATAATGCTGCAGTGAACATAGGGGTGCAGATATCTTTTTGAGTTAGTCTTTTTGTTTCCTTCAGATAAATACCAAGAAGTGGGACTGCTGGATCATATGGTAGTTCTATTTTTAATTTTGGAGGAGCCTCTATACTGTTTTCTGTAGAGACTGCACCAGTTTACATTCCTACCAACAGTGCACAAGGATTCCCCTTTCCCCATAACCCCACCAATGCTTGTTATTCTTGTCTTTTTGATAATACCATTTAACAGGTGAGAGGTGATACATCATTGTGATTGTGATTTGCATTTCCCTGATGATTAGTGCTGCTGAGCACCTTTTCTTGTACCTGTTGGCCATCTCTATGTCTTCTTTGGAAAAGTGTCTATTCAGATCCTCTGCCCATTTTTAAATGAGATTGTTTGTTTTTTTGCTATTGGGTTGTATGAGTTCTTTATAGATTTTGGATAGTAACCCCTTGACCAGATTTATGATCTGCAAATATCATTTTTTTCTCCCATTCAGCAGGTTGCCTTTTCATTTTGTTGATGGTTTTCTTTGCTGTGCAGCTTTTTATTTTTATATATGGCCACTTGTTTATTTTTGCTCATTGCCTTTGCTTTTGGTGTCAAATTTAAAAAATCATTGCCAAGAGGCATGTCAAGGAGCTTACCAGCTATGTTTTCTTCTAGGAGTTTTATGGTTTCACATCTTACATTCAAGTCTTTAAACCATTCGAAGATAATTTTTGTGTATGGTGTAAGAAAGGGGTCCACTTTCATTCTTTGGCATGTGGCTGTCCAGTTTTCCCAATATCCTTATTGAAGAGACTGTCTTTCCTCATTGTATATTCTTGGCTCCTTTGTCACAAATTAATTGACCGTATCTGCGTGTCTGTTTCTGGGCTCTTGATTCTGTTCCATTGGTCTGTGTATCTGTTTTTGTGCCAGTACTGCATTGATTTAATTACCATAGGCTTGTAATATAGTGTGAAATCAGGCAACTTGATGCCTCTATCTTTGTCCTTCTTTCTCAAGATTGCTTTGGCTATTCAAGGTCTTTTGTGGTTCCATACAAACTCTAGGACTGTGTGTTCTATTTCTTTGAAAAATGCCATTATAATTTTGATAGGAATTGCATTGAATCTGTAGATTGCTTTGGGTAGTATACACATTTTAACAATATTAATTCTTCCAATCCATAGCCATGGAATATCTTTCCATTTAATTGTATCTAATTCAGTTTTTTCATCAATCTCTTATAGTTTTCAGTGCACAAGTCTTTCACCTCCTTGGTTAAATTTATTCATAGGCATTTTATTCTTTTTGATGCAACTGTAAATGAGATTATTTTCTTAATTTTTCTTTCTGAGAGTTTGTTATTAGTGTTTAGAAACACAACAGATTTTTTGTTTGTTTTTTTTTTTTAGTGAGGAAGATTGGCCCTGTTGCCAATCTTCCTCTATTTTGTATGTGGGTTACCATCACAGCATGGCTTGATGAGCGGTATGTAAGTCTGTGCCTAGGATCTGAACCCGTGAAAGTGAACCCCACACCACCAAAGTGGAGCACACAAACTTAACCACTATACCACCAGGCCAGCCCCACAACAGATTTTTATATAATGATTTTGCACCCTGCAACCTTACTGAATTCATTTATAGTTCTAACAGGGATTCGTGTTCTTATAAAAGAGACCCACAGAGTTCCCTTCCACCACATGAGAGCATAGCATGAAGTCTGTGACCCAGAAGAGGGCCCGCACCTGACCATGCTGGCACCTTGATCTCAGACTTCTAGCCTCCAGAACTGTGAGGAATAAATTTATGCTGTTTACAAGCCACCCAGTCTGAGGCAGTCCAAAACAGCTAAGATAGATGGTGTTTGGAGATGGGGCCTTTGGGAGATAATTAGGGTTGAGCAGGTCGTGAGAGAGGGGCCTTCACGATGAGATTAGTGGCCTGGTACGAAGAGGAAGAGAGAGCTCTGTCTCCTCATGAACACAGAAGAAAGGCCACAAGAGGATGAAGAGAGAAGGCAGCTGTCTGCAAGGCACGGAGGAAGCCCACACCAGGAACCGCACCCTGTCAGACTTTGATCCTGGACTTTGCAGCCTCTGGAACTGTGAGGAAACGAACTTCTGTCATTTAAGCCACTCAGTCCATGGCATCCTGAGCAGACTCAGTCAGTGTACCACAGCCTGGCCATTTATACCCAACCAGAACCCCTAATCTTTGCTCCAGGCTCCTCGTTAGGTTGGTTAAGACTTTGTCAGATCTGTATTTTCAGCCTTACGCCCTCCTTTTATTGGTAACCATTCAAAATATCTATGGTCTGTCACTTCGTGGTTTTAATATAAGCAAACGCTAACATATATATTTGAATCGTCTCCTCCCTTTCTTAGATAAATGGTAACATACTATGCATGCATTCTCCTCCTTGCTTTTTACACTTAATGATATGTCCTAAAGATAACTCCACAGTAATATATAGAAATCTTCATTCCCTTTTTACATCTGCTTGGTACTCTATTATATGAATACGCTCTGGCATGCTCATCTAAGCCCCTATTGATGACACTGGACTGTTTTCAGTGTTTTGTCATCAGTTTACCCTTAGGATAGGGTCTTAGAAGTGTAATTGCTAAGTCAAAGAGCAAATAAATATGTAATTTTGCTAGATATTAACTGGCATTCATTCTGGAATTTGCCATTAAGCCCATTCCTACTCTTTAATTTGCCATCGTCCTTCAAGGAAATTCTATCCAGTCAAACTAGTCAGACACTTGGAGATTTTCTCCAACCTTCCTTTTATTTCCTGCCACCACTGAAGCAGACATAAAATTAAAATAATCTTGCCTTCTTGGGATGTTTCAAATCGAGTTCTAACTTTTATTTCCGAAAGCCAGTGCTTAAGTCAAACCCTTATGAACTATTTGGACATGCTGTCTCATATAGCATATTACTGGTATCCTGATGCATAGAATAGAGTGGAAAAAAGAATTTGACTTGGCTTGAAAGTCAGAGAATGTTTAAATTAAAAAAAATGTTTTCTAAACGTATACTGAAGACTGAACAGGCACTAATAAAGGGCATTCTTGGCAGAGAGACACACACTTCCTGAGGTACTGTGGTGGGAGGACGCATGAAGAGCGGGAGGAGCAGAAAGACAGCCAGTGAGTCAGAAGCACAAAGAGCGGAAGGCAAACTGGAGAGGTAGGCAGACGCCAGAACACACAGGGCTTGTCGGCTGGGGTAAAGACCCCTTTTTTATTCTAAGATATATAGAAACCATTTAAAGATTTTAAGCAACAGGGTGACAGAGATTTGGGGATTGAAAACGTCCACACAAGAAATACTGGTACACTCTGGTGGCAGTGAGGGTGGCAACAGAGACAGATTCAAGAAATATTTAAAAATAGACTTAATATAACTTAAATTAATTAAAGCATTTAAAAATCTCTACAAATAGGCAGGACTCAGTGATGGAGTGGTTGGGGGAGTGTTTCCCTTAAGCACGTTTCTGCTTGTATGACTCAACGGACAGTGATTTCAGTCCCTGAAATGGGGAGAACGAAAGACAAGCAGGCTGGGCAAAGCGGAAGGTGGGGTAGGAAAGCGGGCTGGCTTTTTGGACGTGCTGAGACTGCAGTACACTTGAGATTCTAAGATAAGACGGTAAGCACTAGATGGAAGTAGAGGTCCGAGGAAAGGTCTCAGCTGATGACATACATTTGTGAGTCATCTGCGAATGACATAATTGGAAATCATGGGTGTATGTGAGAACGCCTAAGTAGGTAATGAGCACCGGAGAGGCCAAGACCCGGTTTTGAGGACTGACAACATTAGGAACCAGAAAGAGGAGAGGGAGCATACAAATGTAATAGAGAAATGGCAGCAGGTAACTGAGGTTAAAAGGTAGCCGGGGAAAGAGGGTGTTTAAGGGAGAGAATGCTTAGTAGTGTTGATTGCTGCTTGAGGTTGGGTTGGAAGGAAGCCATAAAAAATGATCATTAGATTGAGCAACAGGGAAGTCAGTAGTAGCTTCTATAAGGCAGTTTCAGTGACGCAGTGGAGGTGAAGCCTAATTAAAATCAGTGGAGGAGTGAATAGACGGTGAGGATGTTGAGACAGCTTTCCCTTTAGAGAAGTTGGGGAAAGGAAGTTCAGAAATGTGGAGATAACTGGAGGGCAGTGTGTGGTGAAGGGAGGTCTTCCAAAGATGGGAGAGTGTTTTGAACGCAGATGGGATGATGCAGTAGCGTGGGAGAAACGATTGCTCCAAGAAGGAGGGGGAAATGACAAGGAACCAAGCTCCTGAGAAGGTCAGAGGGAATCCGATCTCTCTTGAGGTATTGCTGAGAGTAGGAAAAGGGACACTTCATCAGATGAAGTCGGAGAGAAGGAGGGGTGAGGGCTGGCACAGACCTGTTTGTTGAACTAGTGACAAGGTTATGAAAGAGTGCCCATCTGATGGTTTCTACTTTCCCAATTAAATTTGAAGAGAGGTTGTCGATTGAAGGTGAGAGTGATGGGGATGGGAAGTTTGAGGATAGAGATTCTGTGAAACAGGTATCTCGGAGAATGCAAAAGTGAGCTGAGAAGAGAAACGTAGTAGGATGGTTGGACAGGGGTGACAGTTCATTTTATGAGTCAATTGGCGATATTACTGTTCTTCTCTATTTAACATCCTGTCTTGAAAATTAATCCAAACTGATCTCTGCAAGAGTTTGGCCTGAACTAACGAGATGATGGTTTCAGTTCTCCGCTTTGCTCACGTCCTAGCCTGGACCTCTCAAAAGCAGAGCCTGAAGTGGTGGGCTTATGCGCTCTTATTTTATGAAGGAGTACAGTCCCGGGGAAGAAATGTGAAGGATGAGCAGAGTGAAGCAAGGAAGGTAGGAAAACCAAAGTGACAATGCTTGATGTTGGTGGTTGTAAGGTGCGATTGATTGCTGGATCCAAAAGACTGTGCTCTTAAGAACCAGGGCACGCTGTATCTCACAACTGCCCACTTAGGAGAGAAGGGGGTACAAAAGAGGAAGATTCCATCCACTGGCTGTGATCCATGAGATCACAGGTGTGCCCCCCGTACTTCCAGGCTGCACATGTCTGGGTGCATGCAGCCTTCTGGTAGGAAGCTCTCCAGTGGGAGGAGAGACATGCAAGGCAGGGCCAGCAGGTGAAGTGCGTTCCATCTAGGCCTGTGCGAACTTTGTCAGAGCACACACAGAGCTGGCTGGCCCAGGAGCAGCTGGAATAAGACAGATGTTGCAAAGAAGTATCTGATACAACTTACGACTGCGAATATGGCTTACTTGATTTGGCTGAGTGAAGTAATACTTTAGAAATACAGGCAAAAATGAAAATCAACTAGTCTGTTTCTAAAGTCCTTAATAGAAGTCTTCTAATCTGAATGGCGAGCCGTTCAGATATTTTAAGGTGCTTTCGACATAGCAGAAGAATTTCAGGTTTGCTTTTGGCAGACTTACGCAGGAAACAATTTTAAAATTATGATTTTAATGTACTATTTTCACAGGGTAGAAGAGTCTCACGGATTGTCAATGCTGGCTTTGTTTTCTTAACCACAAAGCACCCTGTGCTGCCATCTACTGTTCACCAGTTTGTAAGAGGAAAATTTGTGCAGAGTTGCTTTATCTGTTTCTCAATGGCACTACTGACGTTTTGTGGCTGGACAACTTCTAGTCATGAAGGACTGCCCCAGGCACTGCAGGATATTTATGTCCCTGCCCCCACTAACCAGCAAGAGCCACCCCAGTCACTGTCAGGAATGAAAACCCTCCCACACCTTTTCTGATGTGCCAACACTGCAACCATTGAGACCCCTGCAGGAGGGGTAGTGGTGAGCGCCCAGGCTATGGACGAGGAAACTAGGGCTTCGAGAAGCTAAGTGGCAAGTCACATTCCAGATGAGCAGTGGAGCAGGGGCTCGGAAACATAAGTCCCTTTCGAACTTTCCCTTCCCTCTAGAGATGGTCTTTAAGTAACTTTAGCATTCTTAGTGCATCCGTAATATGACACAGTTTATAGCAAATTCTGTTTTCACATAGCTGTATTTCATAAAGCGAGGTTCACTCATAAGATCCTGAGGCTAACAAAGATAGGATGGATGATAGATGAGAGAAAAGTCACAAAACACGAAGATCATCAAGAGTCTGAGAAAGAGATTTTGTAGGGGGACATTTTAAACAAACTAGGCTATTCAGCCTAGAAATTAGAATGGCCATTTGGTGATGGCCGTGTAATGTGTGAAGGATCTTCACACAGAGAACAGTGTGTGCGACGCACTGTGCAGTCTGAGGTGACCCGAGTCAATGGTGATTGCATCAGGATAGTGTTTGTACTGTGTGAGAGCTGACCAACAACTTTCACGCACATTGTGTGGTTTTAACAATCTTTCTAGTATTGTTAAAAACGTCAACGTTACATATATCTTGCTATGTACCTATGTAAAAGAGCAGGAAAAAACAATCTTTACTGATAAAAAAAGAGAGAAAAGACTATTAATATCAAGATATCCAACGACCCAGGTTTTAATTAGATAGAAAGATGGGAGTTCAGATGGCCCATGCCTGACCCCCTAACATCTGGATAACGGAGGGAACTGATTAATTTAATTGAGGCTATAGGTATGTGTTACAAGCCCTGGCTAGCTGAACAAACCAACAAAATTTCAATCAGGAGCCGGCCCCGTGGCCCACTGGCTAAGTTCTCGTGCTCTGTTTCTGCAGCCCAGGGTTTCACCAGTTTGGATCCTGGGCGTGGACATGGCACCACTCATCAGGCCGTGCTGAGGCGGCATGCCGCATGGCACAACCAGAGGCGCTCACAACTAGAATATACAACTATGTACTGGGGGGCTTTGGGGAGGAGGAGAAGAAGAAGAAGAAGAAAAAGAACATTGGCAATAGCTGTTTCTCAGGTGCCAATCTTTTAAAAAAAATCAGTCAAAGTGAAACTAAGTTCAAAGAGAAAGTATGTATGCATGACATTGCAGACTATCGATGGAAACAAACACAAAGTTTTATAACACAGTGAAGTTAGGAACACAGGATTATAGGGAATGTATGAAGCACAACAAAAAGGACAAAGAAGATGATATAAGAGAAAAGTCTGGAAAAAAGAGTTTTGAGACTTCCTTATGAGAACAGAATTATGTGCAAGCTGCAACTGTCTAATTTGTTATTCATGAGGAATTGTTCATTCCATTGCCTACATAAGTAAAACCAAATAACTAACAATGGATACCTAATATAAGTGAGAAGAATGGTCGACCATGTATTGTGCATAAATATGTGTTTTTGTAGTTACATTATCCAACCAACTTTTAAATAAAGGAATCACCTCCTAAGATAGTTATTATACCTACCTCCTTGACACCACTCATTCAACAAGGAGAGAGCCCGCTGTGTGCCAGGTGCTCTGATGGGCTCTGGGGACACTGCAGAGAGAGAAATAAATATGTTCTTCCCGCATGCAGATTACTTTCTAGTGTGTGTGTGTGCGTGTGGGGGGGTGTGTGTCGTGGGGGGGTGTGTGTCGTGGGGGAGGGACGGAATGGGAGCTAGAAGAAACAAACTAAAGAAGTTAAAAACGTGCAGTCTGTGAACGGCGATAAGTGGGATGGTGATGATGAAGCAGGGAGGGAGGACGGGGACTGCTGGGCATCGTGAAAAAGAAGATTTGTTGCTCAGGATAAAAAATTAGGTGAAAAGAGCAGGATTGAAAACTGCGTATGAGTACCCTGCCTATTTTTATGTAAAAATACACTATCCATAGAAAACAGAATATTAAATTCTGTTTAATATTAAATATTAAAGTTCCTAAATATCAAATACTATCCTAAATATTAAAGTGATTATCTTTTGGGTTGATGAAACTAAGAGTAATTTTTAAAGTGCTTTTCTTCGTACTTTGCCATTTTTATTAGTTTTTCTATGATTAGTGTGTATTACTTTTATAAATCAGAAACAATAAAAATTTTGTTATTTTTCTAAATATCTGTTTCCCATCTCCACTAAGTACAGTGGTTTCTACTCCCCCATAGTAGATTTGTGTTAGCTATACAGAAGAACCATCTAGAGAGGGATCATATAAAACTTTCCCAAAATGCCTGTAGCATTTCCCTTTGTCATTATTCACGTTTCTTTCTATTAAAATGTTATCAAGGGGCTGGCCCCATGGCTTAGTGGTTGGGTTTGGCGCGCTCTGCTTCAGTGGCCCAGGTTGGCAGGTTCAGATCCCAGGCGCAGAGCTACACCACTCGCCAGCCATGCTATGGCGGTGAGCCACATATAAAGTAGAGGGAGAATGGCACAGATGTTAGCTCAGGGCTAATCTTCCTCAGTAAAAACAAACAAACAAACAAAAAACCCCAGTGATCAATTTTTTAAGATCTGGATCAGAAGCCCCTGATTTCTCTCCCCTCATTCACTTACTGCTTAGACCACTCATTAGATAGTTATCGTCTGTTTTCTTATATTAGTATCCTTCTCTTGAGAGGCAGTGTTGTACAATGGTTAAGAACACAGATTCTAGGCACACTCAGCCTGGGTTTGAATCCCACCTTGCTACTCACTAGCTCTGACATTTTGGCCAAGTTACCTAATCTTTCTGTGCCTCAGTTTCCTTACCTAGAAAGCAGGGTGCATATAATTTCTATCTCACAGATTATTGCAAAGAAAGTGAGTTCGTCCATGTTGTTGCTTAGAATAATGCTTGCTATATATCAAATATTACTCATTATTACTCTAAATTTAATTTGCAGAAGGAAGGGACCACATTTTGTATTTCTCTATGTTCTAAGCTACAACTAAGACCAGTGGAAACGCACCCATCCATTTTATGTCCCTAGGACTTAACGTGGGGAAGAGGTGAGACTTGAGGTGGGGTGGGTAGAACAGGATGTCAAGCAGTTTTGTATGTTACGTTTTGTAATCCACTCTATCATTCTTTGAGGTAGATAGCAGATATGAAAGCAGAGGCTCTGAGATTTTAAACATCTCTGAGATCACCCAGCTGTTAAGGGCAAATTAAATCCGTGTTTGTTTGACCCTTTTCATTGTACTTTGTGTTGGAAATAAATATGAATAAATGGATGAGTGAATTTGAGAAGGATCTGAAATTGTCTTTTGAGCCCCTCCTGTGTTTATTTATCTACTGCTGTATTCCCGAAACTTAGCACAGTGCCTACTTCACAGGAAGAGCTCAATAAATATTTATTGTTAAGTGAATGAATAAATAAATGAAGAAAGGGACAAAGGAAAAAAATCAAGGAATGAATGGGCAAAATGACTTCTCAAAAAGTTATTTTCAGCCTTAATATCCAGTCTCCTACATTCAGTGTCTGACAGATTCATGACAGAAGCTTCTGTTCAGTACCTAGAGAAAGTGGAGGAAAGAATTTGTTACCTATCTGCTATACGTACTAATTCAGACCAACTGGGACACAATCGCCTGTGGTTTTATTTTTATGAAATGAAGAAGTAGTAAGTCTCCAGCTGTGCAACCACAAGCTTCATTTGTTTGGCTGTGGGTTCACTTGGAATAGGCAAAAGAATTCAAATGAATCCGTGCGGTTTATCCCAAACGTATTTTGTCTTTTTGATTCAAGGAACTTTGGGAAAACACTTTTGTGTATATTTCCGATGATTGTATCTCTCTGCCAACACCTCCCCTCCGAAAACTCAGCCTCAAGCTGGCAAAGGTCTACAGGGAGTCCTGGGAGCCCTGCCACCGACTCTTCTTTCAATACAAACTAGTCCCTCACTTCATCTTAATATAAGCGTGGGAGGAACACCATAAGTTTAACATAAAATGGATTTGTTTATAATAAGATGTCAACATGATAAAAACACGCTAATACATCTGCAGGGTACAATGAAAAACTGCTGTAAAAATAATTTTTATTTAGATGAAAAATACCAGATCGTTCAGGAATGACCCAATATATGTCTTTGTGAAGGAAGTTTATATCCCACTGGTGCTTATAAAACATTTCTCAATTTATAAAAATATGCTTTCTAGGGGCTGGCCTGGTGGTATAGTGGTTAAGTTTGCATGCTTCGCTTCGGCAGCCCGGGGTCTGCAGGTTCAGATCCTGGGCACGGACCTATGCACTGCTCATCAAGCCATGCTGTGGTGGCATCCCACATACAAAATAGAGGAAGATGGGCACGGATGTTAGCTCAGCAACAATCTTCCTCAAGCAAAAAGAGGAAGATCGGCAACAGATGCTAGCTCACGGCCAATCTTCTTCACTTCCCCCCCGCCCCCAAAAAACCTTTCTTACATGATTTTAGAGTACATAAAAGTACACTGGAAATGGCATAATATCATAATGTTTTATATGGTTACATTCTCTCCACTTGCACGGACAAATATTCAACATTGTAATTAATTTTGGAACAGGGAGTTTGCTTTGAGATAGCCAAATAACTATAATATGTAAATACCGTGTAGTGAGAAGAGCAGAATATAAACAAGATGAGTGTTAAGCATAGATGATTTAAAAATCTGGTGATCTCCTACTAATGCACAGTATTGAACAAGAAATCTTTCTTAACGTTGGAACCAGAACCCTGCTACAAACGAGGAAATGAATAATGTTTGGTATTATTATTGGTTTTGTTTTTATCCCCACACACATCTGGGTGCTCAGTTATATAACATTGTAATCATACAACATGGTTTCTTTCCTTTATTTTGTTTCCTGTGGTCCTTGGTGGATAGTGAAAACTGTCTGAAGCATTTAACAAGCCTCAAGTTCTATTTTATTAGGATAAAACTCTTTTTGCATGTAATTTTCTGCATTGAATTAGATGAATGGCAATAGATTTTATTATAAAAATGAATCTGTGTCCTTTTGAATTTTATACTACCACGGGAATCATGACAGATACACAACTATTCATTATTAATACAAACATACAGACACATAGACATATCTGGAGGTCAGTACCTCGCTCCTAAATATTTGTACCCCATGCATACACTTTTATACTAAAAGGTAGACGTTGTGTTAAGGATGATAGAAATGGAGCATATTGTACAATCTGTGTATAACGTTAGCTTCCTTTTTGTTTTGAAAGTCACTTCAAATATCCTGCCTTTTGTTTATATTGCTTACGGTTTTTCACACAAGTGTGCGTCTAAGGTTGACTTTTGTATTAATCATTCTTTGCTGCAGTACAAACAACTCTGAAACGTCAGTGGCTTATACTAATAAAGATTTACTTCATGCACACGGGCTTGTGAGCTGCCTACAGCTTTGCCGGGCTCTGGATGTTTTTCAGGACGGGGCTATCTGAGAGCTCCTCTTTCGGCAGAGGCCAGAAGCTCAGGAGGCCAAGCCAAAGCCCGCAGGCAGATTCAACGCCTTTGCAAGAACGGGTCCGTGTCACATCTGCTCACACCCCATCCACCAAAGCAAGTCTCGTGGCCAAGCCCCTTGTCAATGCCGTGGGGAACTATATTCCTCCATTGGGGCTGAGGGGATAGGAGAGTAAATATTAGGTGAAAAGTAATATAATCTATTATGACTACAGATTAAAAGGCTATTATGTCTCTCAGTTACAAAAAGAGTTAAATATTAAAATGTCACAAATTTAAGTAAAATTTTAATATTTCTTTGGACAACTACTTACAAAGGACATGATTGCTTGAGAGCCAGAATGGAAGTTTCAAGAAAGAAATCTGATACATTAATTAAATCTAGGAAAGTACAAAACAAAACATATTCATTCCTCTTTGGGGCTTCCTCAGCACCTGTGCTTACGTCTTTCATTTTACTTATTACTACGCTTTCTGATTGTTCATTTTTGAAGATAAGAGCATTATCTATTATCTTCGATATTCAAGGCCTAGTAAAATCTCTGGCATACGGTAAGCACTCGGTGAATGTTTGTTGAATGACTAAATGAATCCATGTATACATAATCCAGAATATGTTTTTCTTATTGGTTCTTTTCAGTGCTGAAATTATTATAATTTATAACATGAGAGAACCAACATATTTGCTTTTCTCCTGCTATTTTCTTTTTCTACCTGAGACTTTTCACTTTTCCTTCCCTCAGTGAGGTTATTTTATTTTAAATAAAATAAGTCGAACACATTTAGTTTGCTATACCTCAGGTATTTTCCTGCAGATAAGTTTTGTGCACACACGTGCACTCCTGTGAGTGTGTGAGTGTGTGTATGTGAGGGAGAGAGAAAAAGAGATCTGTGCAAATAGTTTTTGTACATTTAGGGAATATCTTTCTGGTATTTACCATCCATTTTCTGTACTACTGATGAAAATCGGTTCTTGAACCGGGTTCTTTCCATATTTTTATTTCTTTTGTGATTTGCCTTCTAGAAAAAGCTTCAGTGAGTCACATGATGTAGTTATGAGCCTGTCAGGAGGACTACTCCCGTCCTAGCACAGTCAAAAATATTTCAGCTAGGTTGTATAGTACAGTGCCTTCACGGTAAATAGCAGACAACAATATAAAGGAACGAGGAAGCTGATGAAATTCAAAAAGGTGAAAATGGAAATAGTAGAATGCACGCTGGTTTCTATTCCCATTCAACACATATAATAAACCTTTCAATTTCTATAAAACTATCTTAAACTCACTTGGATCAACTGTGTATTTTTCACGATTTAAACTTCACTCTGAAGTCATGAAGTATTTAAAATGAAGTCCACGCAAAATTGCATCTTTGCAAATCATCCGGAAATAATAGAGAAATATCATCTCTACAACGCCTCCTGCTTCCCCAAACCACGACTTTCCAGTTCTGTAGCTGGTTTTAGATAGACTACGTATGTGACAAGAGTAGGAAAAATTCTTTTAATGTACCTACGCAAAAGGAAACAGAATTTGCTCATGATTTTTACATATGCATATCATCTTATTACAGGAAAATTAACTGCTCGTGACAAAGCTTTTGAGGACTAAATGGGTATGGTTTCTTAGTTCAAATTAACTTGGGTTTTTTTTCTTTCTTTTTTCTTTGCTGAGGAAGATTCACCATGAGCTAACAGCTGTTACCAATCTTCCCTTTTTTTGCTTGAGGAAGATTAGCCCTGAACTAACATCTGTGCCAACCTTCCTGTATTTTGTACGTGAGCTGTCACCACAGCATGGGTGACGAGTGCTGCAGGTCTGAGCCCGGGATCCAAACCTGCAAACCCCAGGCTGCTGAAGCAGAGCGTGCTCGACTTAACCACTAAGCCACCGGGCTTGCCTCCTGGCTTTTTTTTCTTATAGGTTAAAACGTGATAACAGTTTATAGACTAAATGAGTTATCCAAAATCACACAGCAAAGCCAGCTTGCCTCAAGAAATATCATATTTGAATATTCAGAAGATTTTAATTTAGGAACTTAGACATAGCGTGGCAGAAACAGTACAGTGATGAAAAATAGTTAACGTTTGAAATCTCAGAATTCTTTGCTTAATGCTGAGAAGTATTTGCAATCCAATATTTGTTTTTATCTGATGATTGACTGTGTTCTAAGGATTTGCTCAGATCCAAACTCAGTTAAGACCCATGACAGGAAGCTATGATAGACGGCCCCTGACAGCCATGGAGTGATGACACACACATTTGGGTAGGGATTTATTTTTTAATTTATATTTGAAAAATGTTCCTGACTGATGGGAAAAAGTAAGGAGCTATTCATAAAACCTTTGGCTTATTTCCACAGAAATGCTCCATTTATTGAGCAGGAAATAGGGTACAGAAAGAATTCATTTCTCCAATTTATAAAACCTATTCATTCCTTCTGCGACAAACCAAACATCTCCTCATCCCATACCTGTCGTAGGCTTGACTCTTTAAATCGAGCTCCAGAGTAAGTGTTTATGGCACCCTCTTTCGTGAAGAAGAGGAAAGAGCAATTGCTTTCCAATGTTGATAAATTCTCGTGGGTAACAAGGTTGGGGGTTACTTGGTGTGACAAGAAACTTGCCAGAGTGGCACCTCCTTGCTTTATTTGATACTATGGCAACCCCTTTCAGGTGAAAACCTGAAGTTTGCTAGGACGTATCCAAATTTTACAGAATGAATTTTGGACTGGTGGGGATGAGCAAGACGTTGTTAAGACATTCAGACTTTGGATGCAGCAGGGGTGGAAAACAGGAGTAAACGTCAAAAATGTGGAACAGACTTAACCTGCACATTAAGAGGCAAAGTAAGGAACAGCTGGTGAGAATTAACAGGTGCGTATAGGACTAAAACAGGGTGCCTTTCCAGAGAGAAAACTCAGCTTGGAGTTTGGGATTCAAGAAACATAGTCGATGTTGGGACTTAGAAACATGGGATGTATTAAAGACAGGTTTGATCAATTCTGTCTCAAAAAAAATAAAAAAAGAAATCTCCCTTGCCTTTCTGGCTGTTTTCATTAAGCAATCACCACACGATTCAGCTTTTGCCCCCTGGGCATCATAAGGATACCATTAGATTTTTAGAACAGGGGAGTGAAGAAAAGGGCAGAAAGCATATATAATCACACTCTTTTACACAGCTATGTTTCTGAGGGTGTTTACGTCATATGCAATGGAAATAGGTAACAAAAATCAAGTTACTTCTTTCCTGTGTAAAGAGAGTTTGGTGAAAGAAATATAATGAGGTACCATTTTAATCCATGAGTTAAAACATAAGTAACTTGTTTTTAAATTGCTTCCTGGGCCCAAGTCTTCTCCTTGAGAAGGTAACAGCTATAAGGGCTCTGCTATGAGATCCTTCTTTTGTATCTAGCATGGTAGTCACTAAAAAATTTTTGAGGCTTGAATTACACTTAAAAAAATTAGCATTTAGCTTACCAAAAGAATTCCTTTAATGATTCAACTTTATAGTAAGCAAAACAATTGTTAACTGAAAACAGCCATACTAAAAGTAAAGTTTTATAAAAGTGAATTAGAATCAGTTAAAAAAAAGAATGCCTCCAAATTTATTTTTTTATTGTTCCCCAAACAACATTTAAAAGGCTTGAAATATACTTTTTTTTCCTGCTGAGGAAGATTCACCCTGAGCTAACGTCTGTGCCAATCTTCCTCTATGTTGTATGTGGGTCGCCACCGCAGCATGGCCACAGATGAGTGGTGTAGTTCCGTGCCTGGGAACTGAACCTGGGCTGCCAAAGCAGAGCATGCCAAACTTAACCACTAGGCCACAGGGCCGGCCTCTGCAATATACATTTTAAAAAAGTAGAGGGAGATACTTAAGGTGATTTCTTTTTATTCCTCATGAGGAAAAATTTAAAGCCCCATTTCTGAGAATATAGTTAAAGATAGCTTTGACCTTCAGTTTTTTTCCTGGAAAATCTCAGGAGAGACACTGTGATAAGTTTCTCCTTACTCATTTTAATTTTTAGCATTTCCCGAATCTGTGTCCGTAGGCCTAAGATTCCTCACGCTTTATTTCGTACTCCATGGGAGGTAGCAGGTGGATCCTCAATGGAGGAGGCCAACCACATGCTAGCTTTCTGAATTCTGGCAAAGGGACCAAAGTGTCAAATTTGTTGGGGACCTCCTCCCAACGTGGTTTGTTTTCCATTCTCCCTTTTTCCCAGTAATAGGAGAAGCTTTCTGGGGCATTAAGATGATGGCACAAAGAGGAAAAGCAAAGTGGGGGAAATAAAAGCTGCCTCCAATCTCCGGGAAAGTGGAAGACATTACTGAGAAGGTCAGAATTTCCCAAGTGGTCGAAGGAAGCAGAAAGACAGGGACGCTAGCCTTGCCTACTCAGTCATGGTTCGCAGGAATCACTAACGATGGTATGTGGATGACATCCTGCACGTGTCGCTCAGTCCTTTTCCTGAGAAATTTGTTTCAAGTTCTGCATTGCAAGGGGCTGTAAACTAAAAGAATAAAATCAACTTTTCGATTGTTAAAGAGTTGTAGTCACTGGGAGAAGAAAACAAACAAAAAACTTCTCCATTTTGAGGATTATGATGGCAGCAGAGGGCACCAGATGGACAAGCAGTGCTGAGGAACACTGGGAAACAGAATGAGCATGGGTCCCTTGGGTTCCACAGAGAACAGAGAGGTCAGAACTTAATAAAACCTCAGGGAAAACTCAGTTCCTGCAACATTTCTATTTGTTTCCAAAACTAGCATGGCCTGGGGAAAGAAGCATAATTTTTTAAAGTAAAACTATTATTTTGTTTAGAATTTAGTTTATGAAGGACGATATTGTCTTCCTCAAACCCATACAAATAAATTATTTCTGGCTTTGAACAGTAATAGATTAAATGAGTGGACTAATTATGTACAAAACACAAAATATGAATTCCCTCTGAATTTGGTAGTGGAAATAGTACTCCTTCCTTCCTTTATTCATTCATCGAATATTTAAAGAATAATAACATGTAAAAGGCTCAGTGGAGGAAGACGTTGTCATAGTTACTAGTGATAGTGTAACTGCAGTAGCTTATTAATGGTTTATTTTAACAAAATAAATCATATCAGATTGAAGAGCGTCAGTTTCATAGCTCTCTCCAACGGGAAAGGGCAGGACTATGCCAGCTGCTCTAGGCATTGGCAAGGTGTGCACTACTCAAGTGCAGCAGTACACAGAAAAGAAGAGTTGAGAATCACAACCGTCCGGGAATATGATGAAAAACAAAAGTGTTCTTGTTCTTAGGCTTTGTAGTCACTCTATATCAATAACTGTCCCAGAAAGTGATAATCACACGAGAGAGATACAGCTACGGCTTAATAGAATGCCAGAGCAAAAGATTAATTCTAGCCAAGAGTGATTAGGGAATTCTTTGTGAAGGTGGAAAAAGATGGGCATGATTACATGATATAAGACTTTAAAAGGTAAGATGGCTCTTGAACGATTAAACAATACATTCTTAAAACATTTATTGAGAACCTAGGTGCTTGGCATACAAAGATAAACAGGATAAAATCCATGCCCTTGAACATTTCAGGCAGGGGACATTTACACCAAAAAAGGGAGAAAAAGCAATGTCACAGAACAAACGCAGTGTTATAGCACAAAATAGTGCTAGAACAGAAGTGATCTAGGACCTTACAGGAATAAACAGGAAGAAGCCTTTAGTGCTGCCTGGGAGGGGATAGGAAAATTAAGATAAAGTTATTCCTGAACTGAGATTTCATTTGTTTCTTACTCATTCATTCGACTAACATGTATTAAGTGCCTACTATGTTCACAGTGCTTGCCTTCAAGGGATTAATAGTCAAATGATGGACAAAACACATAAATAGATAAGTACAATGGTGGGTTTAATTAAGTATACAGTACATGGTGTTATCAAAGACGGGGTGGTCAAACGTATCCAGGAGGTTGAGGAAAGGCTGCAAAGAGGAGGTGAATTTTGAAACATGTGGAGGTATTTGTTAGGCAGACTGCAACTGGGAGTCCCAAGGACTGAAGGGTTCCACACAATGAGAACAGTGGGAGCACAGGTGCACCGGCCCACCGCAGCTTGGTGTGTGCACAGAACGCAAAGAAATCTGATAGGACTAGAGCTCTGGCTAAAGAAGATGAGATAAGAAATTAGGTTGGCAGGGACCAGATTACAGAGGACCTTGAATGCAGAGTTAAAGACTTTCAAACCGGATTCCACCAAGTCCTTGAGTTCCAGAGTGCCTCAGGTAAGGGCAGACTGTGGGCGTCATGAATTCCAGACGACAGAGTTCTAAACATTAATCTTTAGGCAATATAAAGTCTTTGAACATTTGTAAGGAAGGAAGTGACAGGTGAATAACTGTTTTTGGAGGATTCATCCATCCACAAAACCATGCCAGAAATCTGGAAGTCATCCAAAATTGCTTCATTTCTCTCCTAATTCATAAACAAGCAGTCACTAAATCCTAGTCGTTCTTTCTCTTAAATATCTCTCAAATCCATCCTTTCCCCCCCTCCCTACTGGAACTGCCAGTGGTTCTCGTTCTCATCATTCTTCTGCTGGTCAAATAAAAGAGCTTTCTAACTTAGTGCTCCACACTCTTCAATCAGTCCTATCCACAACTTTGTCATATCACTTATCGCATATCACTTCTTATTAATAAACTTTGAAGTTTATTCATTTAAATGTATATGTTTTCCATCAGACTATGAGTCTCTTGAAAGCAGGTATGTGAGGTCTTGAAGGACTGCCAATTGGGATTCACTGCTAAATGTTTTACCATTATTCATTCTATCCTACACTATCATTTTTTTCCTCTTCTACTCTTTTCCCATCAACTTACAAGCAGGTTGCATATTTCCTTATCCAAAAAAATCCACTCTTGTCTCCACATCCCCCAGTTGCTACTGCCCCCTTCGTAGCAAAACTCAAAAACTTCCCTGCTCCCTCTCATAGCAAATATGAAAAGAATTGTACAGAATCACCGTCTCTATTTCTTCATTTCAATTTTCTCATAGACGTACTCTGTTCCGACTTCTCTCTCCTTCACTCCAAAGTCATTTGTCAAGGTCATCAAATCCAATAGTGAACTCTTCATCCTCATCTCACTTGACCTTTTCATGGCATTAGACAGGGTTGATAATAGCGTCTTGAAATAGATGATAATACTTACTTCCTTCTGCCTTAGTGGATATTCCTTTCCAGTATCTTTTGCTAACTCCTCTTCCTTTCACAGATCTCTAAATCTGGGATATCTCACTGTGAGAATCTCTTCCTTTTGTTGTTTATATTCACTTCCTAAGGGATCTCCAGTCCTATCGTATGTGTAAATGCTCATGATTTTTAAACTTACATTTTCAGTCAGGACCTCCCCCCTGAAGTTCACACTCTTGTGGTCAACTACCTACTTGACATGTCCTTTTGAATTTCTGCTAAACATCTCAAACTTACCACCGTCGAAACAGAATTTCGTCCCTTAGCCTCCTCTCCCTCCCAATTTATTTCTCATGAAGTCTTTTAAATTTCAGTCTGTGGCTCCCTTGCTTATCTAGTTTTATAGTCCAAAAAATGTAAGTCTTCAATTTCTCCTTTATGATTCTTTTCACGCTTCTCATTCAACCATTGGCAAACCCTCTTGGTGTTAACATCAAAATATGTGCCAAATCTGAATGCCTTTCACCATCCTCACTGCTACCACCCTGGTGTAGGCTACTACCAGTGTTCCTCTTGTCTACTACAGTGCGGCCTTAGTGAGTTTCTTTGCGTCCACTCTAGTCCCCATAGACTTTGCTACACAACAATCTAGAGAGATCCTTTAAGTCTATAATTCATATCACATCACTCTCTTGTTCAAAAATCCTCCAAAAATATGTGATCACACTTTTAAAAAAATCCCGAGCTTTTAACATAGCCTACTGATAGGATCTGGCTCCAGGCATTCTAACCGCAAACACCTCCGTTCTCATCCTGGTACTCTCCACTCTGGACACAGTGGCCTTCCTGCTGTTCCTCCAAGATGCTATTTGTATTGCCTGTGGGACTTTGTACTTTCTCTTTTTGTCTAGAATGCTCTTATCCCAGATATTTCAATGGCTCCTTCCTCCAAGTCATTGTCAGGTCTCGTGCTCAAATGCTACATTCTCAGAAAGACTTTCTCTGACGACCTATATAAAAGGCCTATTCAACCCTCCCCTCTCCCCCACTTTCACCTCTGTATCCATTTACTTGGGTTATTTTTCTTTACAGCACCTGTTACTAACATTAGATTATATTATATGTTTGATTGTTTATTGTCTGGCTTTTCCATTAGAAGGTGACAAAGACTTTCTTCTTGACCTAACTCTTGTCAGGCTCTTCTGAGCCCAACTGGGCCCCATTCCAGGGCATGTCCTCAAGAGCCCAGTTTTATCAAGAATCCTACTAAGTCAGTTTAGCTGGAATAATCACCTTGATATCCAACAAAATTTCCTCACCTTTGCCGTCACCTCAGCCTGCCTGCAGCAAGTCTCCTGTTAGGTCAGTTTAGCAAAGAATTACCCTATGCTCTTAGTAATGTTCCATTCACCAATCCTCTCACCCTGCTCCTTGGCTATAAATCCCCACTTTCCTTTTTGTATTGGAGTTGAGCTCAATCTCTCTCCTCTACTGCAAAACCCTGTTGCAGTAGTCCGTACATGTATAGAAATAGTCCTGAATAAAGTATGCCTTACCTTCCTTAAAATTGGCATGAATAGGGGCCGGCCCTGTGGCCTAGTGGTTAAGTTTGAAGCACTCTCCTTCAGTGGCCTGGGTCACTTCTGAGGTGTGGACCTTGCACCACTCATTGGTGGCCTTGCTGTGGTGGTGACCCACATACAAAATAGAGGAAGACTGGCACAGATGTTAGCCCAGGGTGAATCTTCCTCAAGCAAAGAGGAAGACTGGCAATGGATGTTAGCTCAGGGCAAACCTTCCTCAGGGAAAAAAAAAATTGTCATGAATAATTTTTTCTTTAGTAAATGGTAGCATTATGAGTGGTAACCAAGACAGACATGGTACTCTTATATCTTCAGTGCCTAGAGGAGTGTCTAGCACTCAGTTGGCATTCAATACTTCTTTGTTTAATGAATGAATATGTTTAGAACAAGGAATGATATGCTCAAAAGAATCTGGGAATCTTTAATTGATGGAATAACTAGTTTGCTACCACTTTTAAAAACATTGCAATATTTTAAAACCATGGATGAAAAGCTTATTAATGAATACTTTAAAAAATTATTAACACATTTAATTTCATAGAATCAGAACCTCAGAGTTAAGAGCACTTAAGGGTGCCCAGTGCAAGCCCACATTCTAATTAAAGAAAGAAATTGGATTCTTTGGCTATTTTTTTAAGGCTTTTAGTCTTGGAGGGAGAATTATTTTATTATTTACATAGCATTTGGAAATTTTGAAATTATCTAATTGATCTTCACTTCACACTAATTAATCACATCAAAGCTTTGTTTAATGTTAACAGAATTGAGCCGACAAGCCAAAGCATTAACACTGACTTGATGTCACCAAAAGTATATTTTAAAAGACTTCAAATAATATATATACTGTATAGTTTTGCCGAGAGTTGTTTTAACTCCAAAGTACAGCCATAACAAAGATGATAAGCAACTCAAGGTGACATTGGTTTCTCCTTATTCAAACCTCACCAATTGAAAAGTGTTCAGTAGAGAGGGGCCCTGAATCCCTGCCAGTGGGGAAATAACTGATTTAACTGATCCAAAACCGTGTTTGAGCTTTCTTCAGACAAGCCGTCAACACACACATGAGACCAAGATTCTAAAATGCTGTAAGATCCATAATGTTTATACAGCAAAGCAAACAACCTTTGTTATTCCAATTAATGCATCTGCTCATGGAGGAAATCTGAGCCAAAATGTTTTATTTTTTTCTCAGCTACACTGAAAATTACAATGTTGACTCATATTGAAGCAATTTAGAAATGTACTCAGCCACAAAATGGAAATGGATTCTGTTAGGTTTAATATTTGTTGCTAGGGTACCTGCTAAAAATAACATCTCAAAGTTGTATGTTACACTTCCTTGAAAGGGTTTTAAGTATTGTCACACATATTGCATCTACTTATCATCTAGAAGGGGGTTGGGACAGGTAATATTATTCTCTCAACCTTACAAACCAATAATAATAAATGTCAAGAGGTAAAATGTGTGCAGGGAAAACAGTATACCCAGATCAAACTGTTTGTTAAGATGCCCCGGCCTATAGCCTACAGTGCTTTATAGCAATCTCCCTGTCTTTTTCCTTGGTAGCTTCACTCTGAAATGGGACTGGGATTTGGGAGCTGAATTTCCTAACAACCGAAGAGAACTTTAAATATAATCAGGTCAACACTACTAGTTTTACCAATGAAATGTGAGGTGATCTGTTTAAGAACATACTGCTAAGTGGCTAAGCTGGGACGCGAACTCGGGAATTTTGTTTCTAGATACTCTGTTTTGTCTACAACACCATCTTACCTCTTCTGATCTAGAGTAATTATTGAGCTAAATCCAACAGGGTTTAGGATATTCAACAGGTAAAATGATCCAATTTTTCAACAAATAAATGACATTTTAACAAAGAGGGGGAAGGGGCTGGCCCGGCAGCCCCTTAATTTCATGGTTAATTTCACACGCTCCACTTTGCTGGCCTGGGGTTCGCTGGTTTGGAACCTGGACACCGCCTATCAAGTCATGCTGTGGCAGGCATTCCCACATATAAAATAGAGGAAGGTGGGCACAGACGTTACCTCAGGACCAATCTTCCTCAGCAAAAAGAGGAGGATTGGTGGCAGATGTTAGCTCAGGGCTAATCTTCCTCAAAAATAAATAAATAAATAAATAAATAAATAAATAAATAAATAAAAAGAGGGTGAAGGAAAATCGTTATTGATTAAAAGAGACATAAGATCCATATCAACAAAATGCTAACTGTAGACTTTTTAAAATCTTGATTAGAATGAACCAAATGTAAAACCACATTCTTGATACTATCAAGGGAAATTGAACACAGAGTGGATATTCCACAGCAGTAAGGAAGTATTGTTAATTTTGTTAGATGTGACAGTGGTAGTATGGTTATACTACAAAGAAGTCCTTATCTGTTAGAGCTAGACACTGAAGTATTTCCCAGTGAAATAATCTATCTGGTTATTTGCTTTAAAACACCTCAAGAAACAAATAAATTTTGGGGAAGGATAGATTGCTAAATGTTAACGATGTTGATATCATTAAGGATGGGGGTTGGTTAAATTACCTTACTTTGGTGTCTGTTTGAAATTTTCATAATAAGAATAAAAAGAGAAGTGACTATTGAACTTGTACTGCCTATAAAACACCATCAGCACACTTCATTAATCAAGTGTCCAACTTACTTTTTATTTTAAACTGGAAAAGAATAAGAGGAGCACTTTATCATGAATCTATAAGGTCCTATATGTCCTGGCTTATGCCTATGTCCAACCTCACTAATAACTACGACACCCAGAGAGAAAATTTTGCTTTGTTTTTAATATGTGAATGAATAAAATGAAGCTGCTATTAAATTTGACTTCTTAAGTGCTCTTCCCTGTATTCTTGTTCCTTGATTTCATAGCTTAGTAACCATTTTCTTTATTTCAATTCAACAAATATTTCTGGAATGATGGTACCAGGTTACATTAGGCCCTAGGAACCGCAGATGGGGTAGGTCATTTTCATATATATATATATATATATATATATATATATATATATATGAAATATTCATTTATATATGAAATGTATATGAAATTCACGTATATAACAGAATTGGTAGATGTTACATTAGCTATATGAAAAAAGTGCTATGAGAACTCTAAAGAGAAACATGTAATCAAAAACTTGATCAATCATGTTAGAGAAAGGACAGAATTATCTTTCTATTCTCTCTACAAAAAAATTATAAAATATGAAGAGGCAATCAAAGAATATGCAGCTAAAAAATGTAGAAAACAAGTATTATAAACGTATGTGGGATAGTTAACTTATAAAAATATCATGTTTTTTTCTGGATTTAGGGATGTTTGTGTTATTTGTCAGCTTCAAAAAATCTGTAGATAGTTCTGTTTCTTCACTTCAAATAAATATACACTTTCATAACCAATTTTGTATTTTTTTTCCTTAAAGAGGTCCCCCACATCGTGAAAACTTCAGGTGCCACACAACCTGAATCCACTTGAGTCCCTTTAATTTGCTAGGCACTGTTCTGGGAGCTCAGAACACATCAGTGAACAGAATAGAGAGAAAACCCTCTCTCTTGTGGAGCTTACATTCTAATTGGGAGAGACAGACAAAACAAAAAAATAATAAACACATAAATTAAATAATATGTTAGAAGGAAAGTGCCATGGAGAAAAGTTGAGAAGGGTTGGAGGGTGGA
Source organism: Equus quagga (assembly GCF_021613505.1). Taxonomy (NCBI): domain Eukaryota; kingdom Metazoa; phylum Chordata; class Mammalia; order Perissodactyla; family Equidae; genus Equus; species Equus quagga. Next base: position 3,258,543 of record NC_060271.1, on the reverse strand, counting down.
GAGTGCAGAGCAGGGAGTGTGGGTGAGATGAAGAAGCATTTGACAAGATCCAGCATCCATTTATGACAAAAAATAGTCAATAAAATGGGTCTAGAAGGAAAATAACTAAACATTAAAGGCCATACCTGACAAACCCACAGTCAACATCACACTTTTTTTTTTTTAAAGATTTTATTTCTTTCCTTTTTCTCCCCAAAGCCCCCCAGTACATAGTTGTATATTCTTCGTTGTGGGTCCTTCTAGTTGTGGCATGTGGGACGCTGCCTCAGCGTGGTTTGATGAGCAGTGCCATGTCCGTGCCCAGGATCTGAACCAACGAAACACTGGGCTGCCTGCCGCGTAGCGCGTGAACTTAACCACTCGGCCACGGGGCCAGCCCCCAACATCAGACTTGACAGTGAAAAACTGAAACCCATTCCTCTGAGAACAGGAACAAAAGAAGGATGCCCACTCTTACCACTCCTATTCAATACAATACTGGAAGTTTTAGCCAGAGCAATTAGGCAAGAAAAAGAAATAAAGGAGATCCAAATTGGAAATGAAGACGTAAGACTGTCACTATTTGTGGATGACACAATTCTCTATAGACAAAACTCTAAAGAATTCACCAAAAAACTATTAGAAATCATCAACAAATACAGTAAAGTTGCAGGGTACAAAACCCACATACAAAAATCAGTCGCATTTCTTTACACTAACGACGAACTAGCAGAAAGAGAAATGAAGAATACAATCCCATTTACAATCGCAACAAAAAGAATAAAATCCATAGGAAACCGCAATTTTAAATAGGCTGGTCAGAGAAGGTGAGCCTCACTGAGAAGGTGACTGTGAGTAAAGACTTGAAGACCTGGTCGTTGATAAGACCAACGGAATCTAGTATTCGAGTTTAGCGGTACTCCATTATTCTCTTATTCAGGCCCTACTTTAGAATATTTGAAGTAAAATCACCCCAAAGACCCAACAATGGGAGGGTAAAGCAGTAACAACTGACCGGCAATCAGAATGGAGTGGCTGCCGGGGCACTCATCTCAGAGATTGGTACCAAACAGCATAGGGACACTAAAACATCACTGAAGATAACACAATAGGGAATACTGTATTTACCAGAACATCTTTAGTGGGTGAGACCCCTGAGGGGCATGACTCTTCAGGAGATTTGGTCCAATTAACTGTCTGGTTTGCATTGCAGGGTAGGGTGACGCAAATATGGAACCATATCTGAAACGGTCAGAGCAACTGAAGGCTGCATGCTGCCACCGAGCGCTGTCCTTCCCCCCCCGCCCCCACTTAGCTTTCAATCTTTCCTCTCAATAGAAGTCGGAAAACAGCTAAAAATAGGAGTTTAAAGTATAGACTGCCCTAACAATAAAAATAGGAGACTAGGGCTCTAATTGTGAACATTTTAAATGTCCTTAGAGCACTACAGTTCTTTCTTTATAAGCGGCTGTGGTATAGTAGAGACAAAAGGACAAGTCAGAACTGGACATTGAGTTCTGACTCTGCGACTTAGCTGATTAGCCTTGGGCACATCAGAGAGGGAAAAACTAATTTTTATCATCTATAAAATGGGCATAATAATAAGTTTCTTTTATGACAATTAAATAATTGTGTTTAAATGAACTTTTTAATCACCAGAGTATCATACACTTGTTTGGTATAATCATAAAGCTACAAGGTAGTTTTATTTTATGTATGTATTTATTTATTTATTATAGTTGCTAAGTAAGGATCATAGCTATGTATTTATTTATTTATTATAGTTGCTAAGTAAGGATCATAGCTATGAAGTCTATAATAATTTAAGTTGTAATTATCAACGAATAGTTAAGACAGTGCAGAATGCTTTAAAATCTCTATGTCCGTCTTCATGGAGCTTCAAGAAAGCAATCTAACAGACTTTTCAACATCTTTTAACCGGATCTTAGCACAAGAGACAGACATACATGTGGTATGTCAAAAGCAGAATAGGTATTTTGTTTTCTTATTCACTTGAATGAATACTGAAGGAGTGACCCTTAACCAAATGGAGGGTTGGCAGCAAAAATACCTGGCTATTTTCTCCAAATTGCCAGCTAGGTAGAGTGATTCTTAAACGATACTTCTTGTAAGCGAGAAAGATGATCCCAAGAATGAACAAAAATACCCTCTGTCTGACAACTGTGCTATCTATCATTTATAAGGTGCGATCATCTCTCGTCAGATTGTCTTGGGTGTCTAAACAAGAATGGATGTTTATTTGCCACTTGTATATCTAACACTTCTCAGAAAAACTTTTGTTACATCTTCTTTCTGATCAATCTTTCTCTCTTTACATATAAACAGTGCGATAAGAGACTTCTTGTTTGAGGAATGTGGTCTTGAAACTCTATCGTCATGCACAATGCTAAAATTGTTCAACTAATCCTTAAACATTTATTCCCAGTCAGTAAATAATTTGTAAGCACTGAAAGACAGGTAACATTGAAGAACAAGACCACACGGAAGGAAGGAAGGGAGGGAGGGAAGGAGATAGGGAGGAAGGAAAGAGGGAAGAAAGGATAGAAGGGAGGCAGGAAGGCATAATCACTTCGCTACTAAGTTCCTGTGGGTCTTCAGACTCGGCCTGTGTGCTACGCTTCCAGTCTCAGGATTTTTTCCCCACTTTTATTTTTACCTTTGTTTAATTTGTGCCTTTATAGCCCTTGCTCTTCACACTTCTCGTCGTCCCTTACGTATTTTACTTCCTATGCACACTATATTCAGTTTCCCATCTCATTTCTTGCACTATTTTCCTCTTGGCGCAGCCCCATCACAGGCTATTTCTACACCATATATTTACATAAGCATATGCTAAAATACCATCAAGCAAATATCGTGACCGACTTGATGAAGAATTTTGTGCAAATTAGTCAGAATTGAGAGTTCTGGAGGAGATCGTGTCTTCCATGTCTCGGACAACATAACTGAAAATGATAAAGCAGAGGAGGGGGACAACTGCCCATGTACTCTGTGTGGCCGTGCCCGGCGCCCGGCGGAGCCCCCGCGGCTGTCCCGGCCCGCCCCCTGCCGCGCCCCCTGCCGCGCC